>NC_053155.1:2626809-2648171 GCF_016835505.1 Polypterus senegalus | reverse complement strand
GACCAAAACTGGCCTGTGACATGGGTACAAGCAGCACTTGGATTGTTTGTAGAAATATTTAACATTCTGACCCTACTGAGGTGTTCTTAACAAGACAGAGTTACAATTGGCTGGTGTAAGAGTAGTGCGTCACCATACACTATCACCCAAAACATAACTCAATACCCCAAGGTTTTACCACATGATTAGAGATCATCTATAGGGCTGCCACATGCAGGATAAGTGTGTTCAGCTGCTTACTGGCCTTTATTTTGTTTCTGTGATTTAAAGAATTTGAGTTTGCCTGGTGATTACATCAGGGATCGTTTCTGAGCTCTTTTTTATTTACAATGGTGATGGACAGGTTGACAGAAGAGATTAGACAGGAGTCCCTGTGGACTGTGATGTTTGCTGATAACATTGTGATCTGTAGTGAGAGTAGGGAACAGGTTGAGGACACCCTGGAGAGGTGGAGATCTGCTCTGGAGAGAAGAGCAATGAAGGTCAGTAGAACCACCAAAACAGAATACATGTGTGTGAATGAGAGGGAGGTCAGTGGAATGGTGAGGATGCATGGAGTAGAATTGGCGAAGGTGGATGAGTTTAAATACTTGGGATCAACAGTACAGAGTAATGGAGATTATGGAAGAGAGGTGCAAAATAGAGTGCAGGTAGGGTGGAGAAGAGTGACAGGAGTGATCTGTGACAGATGGGTATTAGTAAGAGTGAAAGGGAAGGACAACAGGACGGTAGTGAGACCAGATATGTTATATGGGTTGGAGACGATGGCACTGACCAGAAAGCAGGAGACAGAGTTGGAGGTGGAAGAGTTAAAGATTCTAAGATTTGCATTGGGTGTGACGAGGATGGACAGGATTAGAAATGAGGACATTAGATGGTCAGCTCAAGTTGGACAATTGGGAAACAAAGTCAGAGAGCATTGCATTGGTTTGGACATGTGCAGAGGAGAGATGCTGAGTATATTGGGAGAAGGATGCTAATGATAGAACTGACCGGCAAGAGGAAAAGAGGAAGGCCTAAGAGGAGGTTTAAAAATCAAATCAAAATCAAATGTGCAATAGTCAGTAGTGCAAAAGCCAATTACAGTAAAAAAAAGTGAGAAGGTGTATTATAGAGATGAGATGTTCAAAAAGACAAACAGTTAGCAGAAGATGTAATATTGAGTCCTTATATAATACCAGCTGAGGTAGGGTACTTGGTAGATAGTGACTCTTGTTTCGGTCCAGGGGCAGGTAAGGGTAATGTAAAGAGTTCAGTATCCTGACAGCTTGATGGATGAAGCTGTTAGACAGTCTTGTTGAGAGGGCCTGGAGGCTCTGGTGTCTTTTCCCTGAGGGGGGGAGGCTAAAAAGGGAGTGAAAGGGGTGGGAGGAGTCCCTAGAAATGCTGATGGCTCTACAGGTGAGACGGGTGTGGAAAATGTCCTTGAGGAAGGGCAGTGGGGCACCAGTGATCTTACTGGCCGCATCCACTGTGCATTACAGGGACTTCCTACAGGAAGCAGTGCAGATTCCATACCACACAGAGATGCAGCTGGTGAGGATGCTCTTGATTGTGCCCTGGTAGAAAGAGAACATGATGGGGGGGTGGAACTTGTGCTCTCCTCAGTTTATGTAGAAAGTAGAGGCGAGAATGAGCTTTCTTGGCCAGAGATGTGGTGTTATCTAACAAGGAGAGGTCCTCGGAGATGTACGTCCCCAGGAACTTGGTGCTACTCACCCTTTCCACAGCTGCACCATCGATTGTCAGTGGGGAGTGATGTGAATGACCTCTCCTGAAATCAACCAAAACCTCTTTGGTCTTTCCCACATTCAGGAAGAGATTGTTGTCTTTACACCACTGGACTAGTTCGCTCACCTCCTTCCTGTAGTTGCCTTCGTCATTGTTGGTGATGAGGCCGACCACGGTTGTATTGTCTGCAAACTTGATAATGTGTTTGGAACTATAGATTGGTACACAGTCGTAGATCTGCAGGGTGAAGAGCAACGGGCTGAGCACACACTCTTGTGGGGCCCCTGTGCTCAACGTGATGGTCTTAGAGGTGTTATTCCTGACTCGCACCTTTTGTGGCCTCCCTGTAAGAAAGTCCAACACCCAGTTGCAGAGAGAGGTCTTAGTCCCAAATGGCTGAGTTTTTATATTAGCTGCTGGCGAATGATTGTGTTGAATGTTGAACCAAAATCTAAGAACAACATTCACTCATAGGACTTCTTTGAGTCCAGGTGGGTGAGGGCTTGATGGGGAGCAGCAGAAATGGCATCCTTTATGGACCTGTTTGACCTGTATGCAAATTGAAACAGGTCATGGGAGGGGGGAAGAATGGACTTAATGCTCTGCATAACCAGCCGCTCAAAGCATTTCATGATGGTGGAAGTCAGTGCTATGGGCCAATAGTCATTATAGCTAGATGGGAGAGGCTTCTTAGGAACAGGAATTATGGTTGTGACTTTAAAACATGTGGGAACAACAGCTTGATCCAGGGAGATGTTGAAGATGTCAGCAAGTACATCCTTTAGCTCCTCAGCACAATCCTTCAAAGCACGACCAGGTATGTTGTCTGCTCTGACTGCCTTCCGTGGGTTGGGAGCCAGACATATGGCCTGCTTGCCCTGGGGAGGGAATATTTTTTTGTGCTAGTGAGCTCTTTTGTGTCTCGTACTGGCCAAAGAAGTCATTTAGGCAGTTAAGTAGTGTGATGTCACCTTCACAGGTCTGTGGTGGAGATTTGTAATTAGTGAGGGTTTGGATGCCACGCCAGAGAGACTGTGCATCTCTGTCCCCCCTGGCCATTGAACCTTACTCTTATTCGATGTTAATTAATGTTGATTTATTTTGTTTTATAATTGTGTCTTTCATTTTCCTATTCTTTAATATGTAAAGCACTTTGAGCTACTGTTTGTATGAAAATGTGCTATATAAATAAATGTTGTTGTTGTTGTTGTTGGTGTTGCTAAAGTGTCCAGATATTTTCCTGCTGTACTGCTGTTTTGCTCCCCTGATGTCATGGGACAGGTTGACTCTGCCTGTTGCTAGTCCTGCAGTGTCACTGGCCCTAAAGGTTGTATCACGGATCCTCTGAAGCTTGTGGACCTCTCCTGTCAGCCATGACTTCTAGTTAGCATGAACAGTGATATTTTTGTAATGGGTGACATCATCAGTACATCTTGAAATGTATGCTGTAACTACCTCAGTGTACTCCTCAATGTCTGTGTGGTCATTGTGAGTGGCTGCTTGTTTGAAAATGTCCCAGTCTGTAGTGCTAAGACAGTCCCTCAGAGCACTGGATGTGCCCTCTGGCTACACACGTATCTGTTTTTGTGTTGGTCTGATGGACCTCACTCTGGGTCTGTATGCAGGTCTCAGCATGATGGTGATGTGATCAGAGAGACCTAAGTGGGGTGTTGTAGGCTCCCTTGCAGGTTGTGTACACCAAATCCAGTAAGTTGTCTCCTCTTATAGGAAAGTCCACATGTTGGTGTAATTTGGGCAATAAAACTTTTAAATCTTTTATTGTCTAGTGAATGTACATTGGCCAGGACGAGAGATGGTATCGCAGGTCTGAATGGTCTAGCGGATAGCCTAGCCTGGATGCCTCCACACTTGCGCCGCTTCCATTTTCTCTCACACCGCTTCTGGCACCTCCTCTCTGGGTAAGATACAGCAGACGAGTCTGGTGATGTAATAGTCCGGCAGAGAAGTCCCAGGCCCCAAAGCATCTCTGGTCCAAGATGTGATGTTTGGTTTTGTGTCTTAAAAGGCAATGGTGACAGTATCTTGTAATCAACGTTGTCAGTTGACTACGCTCGAACTCACTCAAACACTCGCACAAACATAATGAACACAAACATTCACTAAAACACACATTCGGTACTACATACGGAGAGAGAGGGGCCACTGCGTCCGACAGACGAGATTAGACAGGGGTCCCCATGGACCATCCACCATCACAGCTTTTTAGAGGACATGAAGGTGATGGGTGTAACAGAACAAAATGGAGAGGACAGGAATATATGGAATGATCCACTGTGGCAACCCCTAACGGGAGCAGCCGAAAGAAGAAGAAGAAGTTTGCTTTGTCTGACCTGAGGCCTTTTTAAGAGACACATTATAGTGACATGTCAACCAATCTGTCTTGTACTCCAGAGTTGTCTAAGATTCTTAGAGTGAATTAAGATAAAACGTTTCAGTGTAATAATGCTGTGTAAATGCTGCAATTTTAATTAAATGAGTAATCATACACTTAATTAGCGATTAGAGATCAATTCATTTAGTGGAGCAGGAAGGACATTTTAAATGAGTCATAATTCCACGTAATGTAAGACTGTGTGATGGACTCTGAGCTTTAACAATTTAGTAAACCCCACCAATAATAGTATTATAATTATTATTAATATTGTCAATATTAAAGTCATTCATCACCACCACACAATCGTAACATATTGTGAGGGGAGATAAAAGGCAATTAAACTCAGTTATGAACGATGATTTTTGCTCAGGAGGACTGTAATTAGTGCTCTACTTGTACCTGATTCTGTTTAACATTTAATATGAGTGCCTCAAGTGACATAAATTCACCTCCCTTTCAAAAGCCATATGCAGCTCATCACATAAAACTGTCCAAAGCCACTTCCTTGACTGGCATTTCCTAATTTATGATGGACAGTAAAACCATTTGGTTGCTGCTTGAAATAAAGGAATTGTATAAAATTGACTCCTCCAGGTCTCATTAAGTAGACATTGATATACCCGCGGTCTCAGTAAAATGATAATAACAGCAAACTGCTTTATTTAAAAGTAAGCAAATGTTTAACAAACATCTTAAAAAGTAATGAAATGTATGAACTAGTGTTCTAGTTTTCAATTTAATGTGAATCAGGTCACTAATATGGGTACACATTTGGAGAATCTGATTATAATTCTTGGTCCATTTATGTTGTCTTTTAAGTTTAGATTCTGTTAGATAACTCAGACATCCATCTGTAGGACAGACTGCCATTGCTTGGTTTGGCACACAGGTTTTTAATTCAAGCTGTGACTGAAAGTCCATGTTTTCCATGTGGATTCAGTTTCTGTACCATAGTCGAGAAGTCTCTGTTTGTGTAAATGTACTTCTTCTTCTTCTTCTTCTTCATCCTAGTGTTTATCCTGCTTGGCAGGGTCCGCTTTTCTACAAATCCATCTCCGTTTGTCACGATTGAGGGCATCTTCTGGGGGCATTGAATATCTTCATGTCTTTCTTTATTCTGTCCATCCACCTCTTCTTCAGCCTGCCATGTGGGCGCTGACCACCAGGATCAAGCCTCATAGCCGTTTTTGCTACCGAGTTGTCGTCTGCACGCACAACGTGTCCATACCACCGTAGCCGTGCCTTGCGCATTTTCTCCGTGATTGGTGCGATGCCGAGGCGCTTTCTGACATCTTCATTCATGACTTGGTCCCAGCACGTGAGGCCTAGGCACCGCCTCAGCGTTCGCATTTCCATCGTGTGTAGGGCTTGCTCGTGCTTGGCGGTGGCTGGCCAACACTCCGATCCATACAGGGCGACTGGGCGGACTACAGTCTTGTAAATCTTGGCCTTGAGTTGGTCAGGCATTCGGCGGTCACGGTTTTTGTAAATGTACTTCAATGTGACTATTTCAGTTTACAAAGTGGAGCCAGATGGGATGGAGGGCTCACCACTTACTCCACCTGCATCAGGGACAGCTTCTTTACCAAGCCATGAGGTCACTGAACTCCGAGTGACCTGATCCTACCTGCCCTGTACTGTACACATCTGCTGGTTTATGTGTAATTTTACTGTTCGTCACATCTGGACTGCCATCTACATTTTTAATTTATTTACTCTGTGTATTTATCTTGTGCTGCTCTTAATTATTTGCTGCATGCATTTATACACCATCACCTTTTTGTATATTATGGCCTGTACATACAGTACTTCCCTTTCCTATCCCCCATTACTCTTCTCTTACAGTGTACCTCAAAACTAATCTCTAATCAACAATGTTCTTCTAATTGCATTTGAGATCTTGCCTTTCCTCCTTTGGAAGTAATCAAAGATAAAAAAAAATTACAAGAGGAAGGGAGGAATACAAAAAGTTATTCCCTTATGTTAATGATATGGTGCTCGGTATTGCAGATCACTGTCACGTCAATTGAATAAGAGCGATCTCCACTCTTTGAATTTTCTTGCATGTCAAACTAAACCTTTTCGCTTTTGAGTGATTGTCTCAGACGACTGTAAATGCAGGAATCACTCAAAGATATTGAGGCGACCTTAAGGACAGCAAAGGCTCGGCCTGGACAGCTTCTCATAAAATCTGCTTCATTTGACTAATTTTAGTTCAACAGGACAGCCTTGTCTTGCTCCGTCATGATATGTTGATCCGCCTCTCCCCCTCATTCATTGGTCAAGAGTCCCGTCTTCGATTTAAAAGCTCAATAGTATGGGAGTGCAATTTCTACTTGTGCTGATTTTTCTAGAAGAATCTATTTAACAATATTTTAGCAAAAATGCATGTGTATGCATATTGTGAGATTTTTTTTCCCATTAGCATTTTTATACTTTTGCTCTTGCAGAGTGTGGCTAACCATCAGCTTGTATTATAAACTTTATTTTTTTTATTTCGTTCTCGGTCATCAGTACATGTCACAACGTTCTTACAAGTCTAACTTGGGTTATCAAATGTTGTATGTTCTACCACTGCAGCCATTACATGTCCGTGTTCTCCTGGGTTTTCACACATTTTTTCATCCCACAGTGTCCAGTATTTTTGATGTGATGTGTGAAATCTGAACTTCTATGTCTTCTACATCTCAAGAACTGACTTGTACACCAGTGTGCCTTTAAACTCTTATTTATAACACTCTTCAAGCTCAAACTCTATTTTTAATCTAACTGTAATAAATTAAACATTTCTTTTATTCTTATGCTGCTATTTATATTTGTTGAGTCAAATCTGTGTGTCAGCTACTGTGTCAATGTCATGGCAAGTGTGACAGAAAGAAAGCAAGTTATGTTATTAAATTTAAAACAAATGTGTTATAAAAACATCAGGAGTCAGAAAGAAATCAAGAAATCCAAAAGTGAAAGTGACCTCTGATAAGACCAGGGGCCTCATGTATAACGCCGTGCGTAGAACTCGCACTATAACATGGCGTAAGCACAAAAGCCGAAATGTGCTTACGCACAGAAAAATCCAGATGCAGGAATCTGTGCGTACTCCAACTTCCACGTTCTTCCGCTAAATAAATCCCGATCAGCGTGAAAACTAACGCTCGTGCACGCGCATTTTGTAACGCCCCAAATCCTCCCAGAATTTCGCCTATTTGAATATGCAAATCAATATAAATCGCCCTTAAGCGCAGCCTTCTGTGAAAAGACAATGGGAAAAGCACGGGGAAAATATAAGAATTTCAGCGAATACCAAGTGGAGGCAAAGGAAAAACATACTATTTGTTCAAATAAACCGTAGTATAATCAACAAAAGGAAGTTGATCGAGTGACATAGCGTGTTGGAGAAACTTGAAAGCTCACGTTCACAAAATCGCACAGTGCCGGAAATAAAAAAGAAGTCACATATTAAAGTTGCCGTGAAAAGAAGAGTTGTAGCCCACTGTCTGAGTGTCATATGAAAGTTTATTAGGGTACAGAGAAAAAAGGCACACGGTGGGGAAAAAGCACGAAATGTCAACTTTAATCTCGAATTTTCCACTTTAATCACGTAGTTTATTTTGTCATTTAGTAGAACATTATAAACTTCATCTTAAAATCGTTTAATTAACCAGTTTCTCAAAATTACATCGTAATTAAAGTAGCACGTTAAATGCTTTGTTTTGTATTTGATCTTCTACTGTATGTGCTCTATGTGTGTGAATCACTACTTGCTTCTTAAACTGGCTCTCTTCCTCCAACTGGACACAGAGTCCATTACATTTGTGATATTACAGCTCTCTGAATAACTAAAATACTGAGATGTATACGTTATGTCATTAAGAGTTAAAGCACGTTATTAAACATTGGTTTTACAGCGCAGCGATTGTGCACGACCATCGATGAAATTATTTATTGCAGCAGTATCAGGGGCGGCTCTAGGTTTGTGGTGGCACTGGGCAGAAAAAGAATCGGTGGCTCCTTCAGCCTGCCAATGTCAGTGAGGTAGCTTATGCACGGCGGATGGCCACATCCGTTGCAGACACTAGCAGCCTCGTGCTCATGACACAAGCATTTAACTTTTGTCGAAATTTGCCTCTGCATTTTTAGCCGTGTCGTTATTTTCTCTTTCTGTTTTATATTCAATATGTATTGGCGTGGCCGCCCATGCAGTTCTTGCTTTTCTTTCTCCAAGTAACCGATTGCCACACAATCAGCTCTGTAATAGATTTTAAGCCATCTGTAAACTTAGAACACTGATTCTTTAAAAAGTTTAAGGAACATTGAAATATCTTCGTAGTACATGTTTAATTATTCTATCCTTCACGCCAGTCCCAGTGAAGAATATAGATTATTTAAATGAAGTTAAAGTTTTATCTGTATAATATAATAAACATATTTTGCTGCATTTCATCCTAAAAATTATATTGTCATCATATGTAAATACGCACTTTATAAAGTGGCTCAGGTTGTGCAATATTATCACTGTAGTGCAAGTTTACAGTGGGGTAATTGTACTTATAAGTACAAACCGTTCTACAAGGAGCAGTGATTGAGTGCGTTTATAGTTCTTGGGATGAAACTGTTTCTGAACCGCGAGGTCCGTACAGGAAAGGCTTTAAAACGTTTTGCAGTGGCTGAGGTAGCGTGTGCTTGATGATGTATACCGATAATTCTCTTTCTGATCAGCTGCTGCTGTGATTCACACTCAGATATAGTGATACAGTATAAATACTCCGAGTGGTGCAGTGAAAGTAATATGGAAAAAGATGATCCGCTGTGGCAACTCCTAACGGGAGCAGCTGAAAGAAGAAGGTGCAGTGAGAGTAACAATGCTAAAGCAGTTATGGTATTTGGAATACTATGGCTATTCCCTGGACCATTATATTGTTACAAGTTAATTACAATCATTTGCGTTACAATAATAAACAATATGCGGTTAGTTTCAGTGTATTTATAAAGCCGCGTCAGGAAAATAATGAGTAACCACACAGGAACAGTAGCACTGCTTTGACGCTGGGTGCCGCCAGTCTGCAAAACCGAGTGGAGAACTTGCGTACGACAAGGCATGAGGTACCGTGGAAAAGTGCGTGGATTTACACCAAGTGTAGGTTTTATACATCGCGATTTGAACGTGGAAAAGTTCTTACGCAACATTTCTGTGCGTACGCACCGTTTATACATGAGGCCCCAGGCGTGTCCTCTTGTGTGTCCAAACAGAAACAGCTGGGGGTGACACTGAGTGACATCAGGAGGAGACTTGAGGAGAGAGAGAAGAAACTGAGGGAGACGAGGAGGGTGATGGAGCAGATGAAGGTGAGTGGAATTTAGATAACACTTTATATTAAAGAAATGAGAAATAAACTAAAACCAGAAGTGCCAACAGAGCTGCATTGGTGATGATGTGTAGGGACATAAAAGTGAGAAGGAGAGAAGATGTTTAATTTTATCCTCCATGGCATTTCACAGTCAGCAGTGATTCTTATTTTATTCATCACAGATTCAGACAGTGTGACCCTAAATCAGTAAAACATGAACTCATCATTTAAACCCATGCTGACTGCTCACTAACACTCCTTTTCTTGACACGTATTGCTCAATATTTTCTTTAATAATGGCTCCACTAATGTACCTGTGATACATGATAAGCTCACATTAGTACCACTCTTGTTCAAATGTAACCCATCCAAGCCCACTTTATCCCACCCCAAGATTTCAGGTATGCATTAAGCCTTCTGATCTCCTCAGTCCTACTTGCAATGGCCCATGGCACAGGTAGAGTTTTTGAGATGATCGCTTTATCAGTTCTGTTCCTCAGCTTTGCTCTTTAATCTGTAAGTTTGTCCAGTAGGTGTGACACACTGACCTTAACTATGTAATTTGTTTAGTGACAAGTAAATAACATTGACAGTGACAGCTGTGTGCTTGAAAGGTAACACAGTGTATGAGTCTCTGGAGCAAACCATCATGTCAATTTCCCCTAATAATTACCAGTCTGTCACTAATTTAATCTTTCTGAGGGCTGGTTTGGAGGTCAATCTTCAGGGCATTTCATTCCTACCTACTCTCTCAGAATTACCAGTCACCATCCAGATATGGAAGGTCTTGAAAACAGGTGGACATCTCCAGCTTTGGGGTTGATGACCCTGGACAACGTGAACCTCTTGCCTTACACTTATGTAAGTTTGTGGTCCAACTGTCACCTATGCCACTTTGGGGTGCTAACTAAGACACCCCCCTCCACCACACACACACAATCACACACACATCATGACATTTAAGTGAGCCATACAAGTTGCAGTGGAAGAGTTATCAGTAATAATGGGAAGTTAATAAATGAAATAGAAATACATCAACCTGGGAAACGAAGACTCACAGGACAATAAGATGAACCGCAATAAATTAACATGACGTTAAATGAAGTCAGAATTTCTTAGCCAACCACTACATACTCATGTTTAATATCTCCATCTCACAGATTTGTCCAACAGGGCGCATACTGCACCCCAAACCAGAACTCATCTACTATTCCCTATTTTCTATTCCATATACAGTACACACTTGTATTTTCACATAATTACCTTTCAACACAAAGACATGTTTTACAATGCCCAAACATTTTCTTCTTTTTCCCAGTCCTCCTCTAATCCCAAATCTCAAACGGGTGAGTAGGAGAGAATTTTTTAATAAGAGAGCCATGGATACTTACATCTTAAGTGAAAAACAACCCAGAAGTCTTTCTAGATTGGAGTCCTCATAGGATAATGGAGCTGTCCCACGAGTAGATCCCTCTAATGGCTCCATAGGATGCCATACAATCCAAACTATCATTTACAACATCAAAATACCAACAAAAGTGTTTCATGAGCGCTACATTTAATTAGGTGACTCAGTTCAATGTCTTTTTACATCAAATTAGGTCTCTTTGGAAAGAGAATTAGAGGAAAATGAGAAGAGCTTCACTGATCTGATCCACTACATTGAAGAAACTCAGAAGAAACTGGTTGAGAGGATCAGAGAACAAGAAAAGAGAGAAATAGAAAAGGCTGAAGGAGTCATGGAGCGACTAGAGAAGGAGATTGAGGAGCTGAAGAAGAGAGATGTTGAGCTGAAGGAGCTTTCAGACACCAAGGACCACATCCACTTCTTGCACTTCTTGCAGAGCAACGCTACACAGGAGATCTGAGCAGACTGGGGTGTGTGGGACCTGAGAACATTTAAGAAGAAATTTAAAAGATCTGAGGAGCTTGAACATCATAGCGATAACAGGCCATTCAGACCAAAACAAAGTATCTTTTCATATTTGCTAAATATTGTTAAAATGTGCACAAATCTCTGAATTTCTGCTTCCATCTGCACCACAGGGTAATTTGTTCCATGTATCTACACTTGTCTGGGTCTGGAACACTAAATTTTAATTAAAGGTATGCTTCACTAACTTTACTTTTAAATATGCTACCTGATGAAAGATTATGTAAACTCCCTTTATATTTATAAACATTTCTGTCATGTCACTTCCTAATGTCTCTATTCTTAAAATGGCATTTCCTCACAGCTCAAAACCACATTGCCCAGTCTCATCTCTCTGTATTCTCTTGGGCTGTTAAGTTATTTCTCTAATATGGAGACCAGCACTTCACCCAGTGCTCCTCATGTCGACTCATATGTGTGTTGTACAGGGAGGGAGAATCTCTTCTGTATTGATGTTATATAACTCAGCTTCCCACTAGCCTTCTCTACTCTGACTGGTTGAGGATGGTAATGAAGGCACAAAGGCTCATAAGACCTTCTCATCAGTTACACTTCCTACCTGCAGACCTATCATTGTATAATTATATTGAAGAGATTTCTTGCTACTTAAGCAACATTTTTACATTTAATTGTAAATAACAATATTTAGAAATATAAAATGCCTAATGCCTTGTTTAATGTACTAAGTCAATTCTGCACTCTCTGTCCCTTCATCTACAGTCTCATGACTCACCTCTCAAGGAGGTCCGTGTGAGAAATTTATTGAATGCCAATGTCAATAATATCTTAGGCTCTATTATACTGAAGGTGGGCTGTCTATCACAAATCCCCTACTGATCATCTAACAAATATTTATTTTTGTTGGTTCTCTCAGAAGTATCATCCTTTCTTCTCTCCTGATTCAGACCTTCTCATCTTTATGTGTCCTTCTTTCTGATGGAGACTCGCTCAGCTTCACTGTCACTGCTGATTTCTCTTTTGAGGACCTGAGAAAGCAGCTTTCAGGTCTGAAAAGGAGTCTGGAGAAGATCAGCCAGAGGGACATCAAGACATGGACTCCATCAGGTACAACACATGTTCATGTCGTTGTGAAATTCCTTTAGAAAGACCAGAATAACAAAAGATGAAATTGAGCAGTAAGATGCATGATGAGGGATGGTTCTTTAACATTTATCTATCAGCCTTTGCTATAAAATAGTTCTTATTGTATAAAGTGTCTTTTAAGCAACATAAGAACATATGATTTATGGCTCCATCCAGGCTTCAGCTGTTCAGTCATTAATTTCAGTTTATTATCCCAGATTTAGTTTCCCTCTTGGGCCGAGCACATGATCCCTTGACACAGACGGACCATTGATTTGGTGACTCCTTGTTGCTATCTTTTCCATCCTATGTACTACTAGAACCACTAAAATTGAACAATTTGAATCTGGAAATACTTTCTACTCTCCTCACATTTTGGAGATGACAGTTTGAACTTTCTAGCCCAGAGATAAAAATAATCCAAGTAAACTCCTCTGCTGAAATCAGTGCATTAATGATAGCAGACTCACTTGGAAATAACAAGTTCTTTTTCCTTTAAGAACTCATCACAATGTATGACTCTACCTAGCAGAGCTTTAAAATACAACCCAGTTCTCTCCAGTGTCACCTGTTGGTGCTTAAAGCTAAGCAGAAATAACTCAGGAGACATTGACAAATTGAGAAACATCCTGAACCATCAGGACAAACAGAGCTGAGACATATAGGACCATAGTGCATCTGTGAGTGCCAAACTTACTGAACTTGAGGACAGAGAAAAGTCACTGCAGCCTATGTATTCCTGGGATTAAGAAGAGCATAGCGGGTTGCAATGCAATTACATTACTGGAAAAATTATGGCCTGAGATTTTTACATCTTTGTTGAGTAGCACCACAGGATTCATTTTTGATCAAGACCTCTTATATTACAATTTTTCAGTCATAATGATCGATAGATTGTTCTTCATTATGCTCAGAAAATGCCTAACCATTCATGCAAAGGACAGCTTATTTCTCAATTGATGGCAGTTCTACTTCCACCACTGCTGTAAGGAAAGCTAAGCAACCTGCTATAATATCAAGGTGGCAGGAGCTGCTGGGCTGCATCCATTTCTCCTCTTTCCATGTCATATTTGGAAACTTTACTATTCACAAAGATGTGTAACTAAAAGTTGATAGGCAAACTTTTCTATCCTTTAATTTATACAGTTGTTAGCTTTACACGCTTACAAAATCACAGTTTAGAAATACTTCAACAGTTATTACTCATATTAGTATCATTCTGAATGCATGATGGTTCTTTCTCCTGTTAACTATGTTCTTTTAGATCACTTAGATTTGTCAATAAATACTCAGTTTGGAAACAGAACTGTGAGACATCTAGATTAAAATGGTATTTCAGGGTTTAGTCCATTCGTAGAACCTGAAACCTGAAAATGGAGACTAAAATATTATAACAACTGGAATGTGAAAAAGATGGTGGAGAAAGCTGGTCCTCTCAAGACAAAGGATATTAATGCGCTAATAGATTAGTCAGGGATTAATGGAAATACAATATATCGTAAGTTAGAAAGTTGGAAATGAGAGCTTTAAAGGGGATTAAAAAAGTTATACATTTACTGGTGCTCAGGAACTGAAAGAATCAACAAGTATAAGAAAGCTGTGTACACAGTACAGTCTGATTACTTATACAAATTAATAAATGAAAGTATAAATACCCATAAAATGTTTTAGAACTCTTTGACACAATTCAACAGAAAAAATATTGTAGTTGTGACCTTATGTATGTCATTAAAAGTAAACTTGATAACATGAGATCAAACAGTCAGACTCCAGCATTAGTGACATTGGATCACATCAGGTCACCCCTTACACTTACCACCTTAATACAATTAAACTGCTATTTAAAATTGAATTTATAAATGAAACCCGTCACCTGCTGTTTAGGCCCACCTCTACTTAGGTAGATGAAAATCTCTCTTGCAGTTCTAAAACAAAATCTTGACGACACTTCACTGTGCCTTTCTACTCTGTCCCAGTGCAGAAGCTGCAGTAACTCATTTCATAAATGATATTCTCATTTCTTCCAATTCACTAAAGGCCACTATTATTAAGACATTTCAGAATCAGCTGGCTTGTCAGACACTGTCTTTATGAGGTTCACGTCTTATTTATCAAATTATTTGTTTTACTTGACTAGTGGAACACGCAGACCTCCAGTCCTCAAACAAAAGGCAATTGATAGGCACAAGTCCACCAATATAACGATCACCTTGATTATGAATTGTGAACCTGTAGGCACCAAGTACCAGGGGATTATCTGTACTGCATGTGTAGTCCTAAAGTCCTGAAATAAAAGGAGATTGAAATGTAGGCAGAAGGGGTGTACTGTGAAAATGAAAAGCAAAAGAAATGTTTATTTGAAAAAGCAAAAAGAGCAAAGAAAAGTGAAACATGAGCCAATGCAAGAATGTGATGTAATATAAAAGCAAAGCCTGAAGAGGTGGGCATGAGAAGAGCGTTGGTCTCATGTAAAGATGGCAAGGGAATACTTTGTAAGATGAGGAAGGTGAATGACAATTGTCACTTACACTTTTCTTCTTTCACTTTCATATTTTGCTCTTCATTGTTTGTAAAGTCCGTAGTTCCTAATAAACACTTAACGTCATTTAGTTGTTTAATTTGAAATCAAGCAGAGACTCACAACACCTCAGTTTACTGTATATAAAAGAGAGACACGTAGGGGACATGATGTCTTGTGGCCTCTACGAACAAAAAGAAGAAGAGCTGAGGATAGAAATCTTGAATAAGAACTGAGCTTAACGTGTTTGGTGAGTGGCGAGTGACTGAGTGAGCGTCACAGGCAGACAGAAGCCCTGTGCTCTACTCGGCTTTCTCTTTCATTTAATCATTTTGTACTCACAGTGCACTGCGTCTGGTGAACAACTCTTTTTCCAAGTGTCAAATTTGATTTTTCATGTGCGTCTTTAAATGAACAGAGAAACTACATCACAACAACTTCATGATAAGCAGAAGCAGGAAATTGGCGCATGTGGCCTAAGGAAATGACATCTGCATGAGCAATAAACTGCTGTTACACAGAAATTAAGAGAACAAGAGAGTATTGAAACACTTCTTAAAGATGTTGAGGGAGTCAGCAGGTGGGCATCTCCATCAGAACTGTTGACCCCCTCAGTGTATTTAATGAGTTTATTCGCCAAGTGTACATTCTGCTCTTTCTTTTCACTGCACCACTGTCTTTTATGCTTTAGCTGCTTGTCATTTTGTATTTTATTTAAACTGCAGTACATTTGTAATACGTGTTTAAGAATTGAACTAACATTAAACAATACCATCTTAACAGTTTCCATCCTTCTCTTTGTGTTTATTTTCATGTCTCAAAGCTCCACTTGTCACCCTACAGCCTCCTGAACCTCAGAGCAGAGACGAGTTTTTACAATGTGAGTTTATGATTTGACTGAACGGATCATCACAATAGAAATCGTTTCTCTTTTTATGGCCCAGACCAGGGTTATGATGTTTAAGTGTAGCCATCAGAAAGAGCTGTGTTGAGTGTTTGATGAGCTGAAAATGATGGTGGTCTTGAGACTGGGGCATTATGGGAAAGAAAGAAAGGAGAAACACCAAAGCAGTCAAGTGAATTCACTGGAAGAAAAACAACAAAAACCTCACCTGAAATCATGTCAGCTACACCAGGTCCGCCTGTCACACAAGTCTTCCTTCTATTTAATTGCTATTTTTCCATATTTATTTAACATGTAGTGCTGCTTTCTCTTTCGGTTTTCCAGTCTCTCCTTTCTGTTGCTTTTCCATTTCAGTCATTCCGTTATAGTAATGGTAATAATAATGTGTTTATACAGCACATAGCAGGTAAAGAACACAACCCAATGTGTGTCACACAAAAAAAGACAACGTCCACCACCATTAGCATGTACAGTAATGTGAAAAGTAAGCACAGCCCATGAAATAGATATTCTGTTTAAACATTTGTGAGCATAACAAGACTTGATCTTCATTTAAGCAGCATCACTAGATAAAGGTGATGTAAATGACAAAAGTGGAAACAATTCATTGACTTTGCATAATTTATTCAATTAAAAATCAACAGATATGCCATTATTATTCACCTACTCTACGAGCTCTGCTAGCTGGTGTTGCCCCCTCAAGTCAGCATTTCAGCTAAATGTCTGGCAGTCACTCATCTGAACACATAGTGAACAGAACCAAACAGGTGACTCAGAGGAGATCTGTCCAAACTTATCTTAACAAAATTGTATGTGCTGTGCTTTCCAACCTGCTGTAAATGAGGCCATCGTCACGACTTGTCTGAATGTCAGTCACACAGGACAATCACAAAGGTCATCAGGTGGGTCCCCTCCTCTCAGATGGTAGATTTAAGGCCCACGACACTGAGAAGGTTTCAACAATGCGTGTGACGTCTTACATGATGATGGAGGCTCAGCCAATTCTAAAGTTAGTATTACTAAAACCATTAATATAAAACTCACTGTTTCTTTGTACGAACCTACTCTGTCAACTTCAAAAACTCAGATCAGAATTTCACAAGACTTGTAATGTGAGCTTATATCGGCAACCTTTGGTATAAACTCAGATCGGAGTTGGGCCGAACTTGCTCATACTCATTTAGAGCAATTATCTAAAACCACTAAAACCCTAAAATGAATAAATAAGCCATTGAATCCTAAAATCTAAACACATATGCCTTCAAACTGAGCATTCAATACGTATCTCTTTAAAATAAATAAATACAAATTTATCAATCTCTTAAAATACAACTAAGACTAAATGATAAACCTCATATTTATATGAATGACCTAGCCATCTTTTCCCCACTCCATATTCTGCCACCTTAGCCATATCCAACGGTATGCTTCACAGTTAATTCAATGATGCAAGCTATTCATTTCCTTTCTGACCACAATATCATATCTGGCTGTAAGTTGTTCATAGCTATTTCTTTTGGGACTACTAGCCTTCCATTAGGGTCTACATTAAGCTTCCAATTCTTAGCCAAACTTAACTGACCTCCTCTTTGTTTAGCCAGGCCTACAGGGTTGTTGTTCTGCTTTTTCTTATCAAACATCTGCCTAACTATGCTGGCCTGTCTTACTGAATTTTCTCCCTCTCCTTTTTCCTTCCGCAGCGGCCACACATGATAGCACTTTATTATACCTCTCTGTGTGTCTGCCTTGGCTCTGACTAACTTTGCAGTCTGACACAAAGTGCTGTAGTGAAGCAACGCCTGCACATAACACACAATTCAGGTCAGCCCCTGTCCACACCATCATATTTTTTGGAGACAGGAGCACATCATAAATTGCTCCAATAAGAACTTCACCTTACCAGACTCCATCTCCCACCATTCTCTCCAGTTCAGCCTCCTTTTCTCCAGGATTTCACAATTTAGCTACTGACTTTGCTTTCCTTGAGAAGCCACTGCCTCAAATCCGCCTAACTCCTCCACCACCATTTGTCGGCATTCTCCACTCCCGTACTTTACTCCAAAAGGACTTCCTAATTTGATAACCAAACCCCACCCTGCTATATTGCATGTGGCCCACTTCTTCTTTGAGGCTCAGATCTGCTTCTGCCTGCTTCACTGCTGCCTTTGGGTCCCATTTACATCCTCCTTTAACTGAAATTTCAGCCTTTCTTACTCCTGTGTTTTTGGACTGAGACAATGTTAAGTGCGACTTTGCCTTTACACATTTGAACTCTTCTACTAAGCTGGGTACTGGTAGCGCAAAGAGTGCCTTGCCATATAAAGCACTTTTGCTTTGGCACTGTGGAACTCCAAACCATTTCCTTAGATATGCACTTACCATCCTCTCACACTTCTCCATTTGGCAAATGGCAATGTCATATATTATTAAAGGCCACATAATGGCTGTGCGAACACACTTTAAATTAGCCTGGCAGTCCACATTCATTGATACTTTTAATTCCACTAATGAATTGCTGTTTTATGTCTTGGACTTTTGCCTGGTATGTTCACATTCATTGATACTTTTAACTCTAGAATCCCTGAGGCTTAAAATTTTTTTCATTGTCCCTGACCTCCTTAAATTTTCCTGACACACACCATGAAGCTCGCTGCTCCTTATCACTTTGCTATCTGCCTGCTTTTGTTTTGCAAATGTGTGGATTAACAGAACACAGCCTGCTACTCATCTCATTTAGTCAGATGAATGCATCGCCCTTCTGAAATCTTCACAGCTGAACTCTGTGTCAAAGTGTTTACATGGCGATGTGTTTGTAAGGAATTGTATAGGTAATGAAATAGTGTGATTTGAAATACCAATGTGTTCCGTGTCTACAACGATCTGTGTAAATATAGAATGAAAGAGGAAATGTGAGGCAAGAAATGCTGAACACACGGCTAAAATAGAAAATGTCCTCATATGTTACAGTAATAATGAAATAGTTTTGATGTGAAGTGTAGGATGTGCAAAGCCCAAACACCCAAGAAACACTTTCACAAAAGGTGTAACAAAACAACTTTCAAGAATAAAACCAAAGAAAAAGAAATTGCTTAGTTGACATTTTGCTGAAGCCCAACTATCAGTCGGTACAAAGTAAAAGACATTTGCATATATGTGTGTGTTTGAGCGTTTCATTTTCAAACAGTTGTCACAGTGGTAATGCTGCTTTGTCACAGATCTGCGCAGTAGATGAAATACTGTTTAGCAATGGAGAGGTAATAGGTTCAACTTCAGTGTTTTCTCTGCATTTAGCACTTTGAGTAGTGAGCTACTACTACTACTATTATTATTATTATTATTATTATATAATAAAAACATACACTTGATGTATGAAAATGATTCTGAGCCCTTAGAAGTTAAAAGACCTCACTGGACTGCTATGACATTTTAAGCAGGCTGATTCCTCTAATGCGTATCACTGGAGTCTTCAGTCACTGAGCAAAGTCCTCACTCAGCTGTGTTGTGTCATTGTGTGTCTCACACTGAAAATGGACAAGAGAAAAAGAGGAAAGAAAGAATTTCACAACCAAGCATGGTCAAGGTGAAGCCTAGAAGACCACCTCCAAAGAGGTTCATGTTCCAGTGACCCCAGTAGCTAATATTATCAAGATATTTAAGGTCCACAGGACTGTAGCCAACTTTGGTGGATGTGACCACAAGAGTAAAGCTGACCCCAGATTGGACAGAAGGATTTTTTAAATGGTGGAGAAAGAACCAAGGAAAACGGCAAGATAGATTCAGGCTGACCTTCAAGATCAAGGGACAGTAGCTTCATGTCACACCATTTGTAGCTTTCTGAATTGAAGATGGTGTGAAGGATGCCAGTCGTTCATCCCGACCAATACCCCACGCCGCCAGGTGGAGCCCTCCCTGCAGCATGGAGGTGCTCCGAACGCCAGCAGGGAATTATGGACGTTGGAGTTTTCCTTTACAGCCCTGCTGGATACCATGGGGGCCAATAGAAGGCGCTGCAGGGAGGAACAGTGACTATTTTCCCTACACCCCGGAAGCACACATGGACAAGGGGAATGACGTGTTTCCAGGGTAAAGAAGAAGGTTTTTATCTGACCCGAAAATGTTCCTAGTCACGTGGACAGAGAGGGCAAAACACTTCCGGGGCAAGGAATATAAAAGACTGAAAGAGACACCAGAGCATTGAGCTGAGCTGGTTAGTAGGAGAGCAACATGTCTGGGAGTCGGAGGATTGTTATTTGATTAAGTATTTTGTAGTGTATGAGTATTGTGGTGGAGAGGGTGCTTTGTGCACTGTACTGTGACAATAAAGTCAATTATTGGACTTTTATTTGGTGTCTGACGTTTGATCGGAGGGCTCTGTCACAATGGATAAATGGTTAAAAAGACCAATTCTGAAACAGAGATACAAAAATAGTCTTCTAAATGGCATGTTGACAGGCCACATGTCTGGAGAAGGTCCTTTGGACTGATGAAACTTAATGAGAGTTTAATTGTAAGTCACAGCAGCTCTGTGTCCACAAAAGACAAAATGAACCTACAAGCTTGTCAAAGAAAACACTTGAAAAATGGAGGAGGCCCATTAATGTGATGGGACCGCTATGCTGACATCAAGACATTCTGAAAGGCATGTCACAAAGTTCTGTCTCTGGTGCAGGTCATGAGTCCTCCAAAACATATAAGTAAGACCACCCAAGAATCATGCTAAAGAAAACATTGGAATATTCTGAAGTGGTCTGCTTTGAGCCCTGAACTGAAAGAACTGAAAGTCAAAATTGGAAGAAGAAGTCCATCAAACCCCAAGAAGTTGAAGACAATTGGCCAGTCGAGAGGCACAGAAATTGAATTCAGAGCTAGAGTTAGCATTTGATGGCAGTTACAACCTCAGAATGGTGTACTTTTTTGTCCTTGCTGTTTTCATTTGTTTTATTTTTTTTAATAACATGTTAAAGGATATGTTTTTGTAAGTCAAAGTTATTTCTTCACAATCACGGTATTTATTAATTTGCTCTATAAAGTAGTATTTTTATAACACTTAACACTAGAATTACCAGAGCCTACCAAAAAACACGTAGATCCGGCCCAACTTAAATCTGTTTGCACCTCTCCGTGAGCGTCTTTTGTCCTGTAAATGTGCCGATAAAGACAAGCAGCAAGCAACTTGCTATTCCAAACCCCCACAGCTGCAGAGCGTGCACAAAGTGTTCCCAGCTCATGCCTTGATTATCTGGGAGTGAAGCGCTGGAGTTTTAGAGTGTAAATAATAGATTGTTATTTGGAACACATGCATTTCATGTGTGTTCCGTTTCTACAGTAATCTGTGTAAACACATTGTTAAAACCGAAACGTTTTTCATATTTTAGTAGTAAATGACAAAATTATTGAAATAAACTATATATTGTGTGTGACGCCTGAAGTCCAAAGATCAAATAAACACTTTCACA
>NC_053155.1:2604048-2626309 GCF_016835505.1 Polypterus senegalus | reverse complement strand
GGTTAGGTGCATTGGTGACTCTAAATTGTCCCGTGTGTGTGCTTGGTGTGTGGGTGTGTCTGCCCTGTGGTGGGCTGGTGCCCTGCCTGGGGTTTGTTTCCTGCCTTGCGTCCTGTGTTAGCTGGGATTGGCTCCAGCAGACCCCCGTGTCCCAGTATTGAGGATATAGCGGGTTGGATAATGGATGGATGGATGGAATCTGAAAATCTAACAACTTCACATTAAAGTTCGATTTATGTAGGTTTTAAAATAAGCCCAATTTAAAGTGTAACAAAAAACATGACATCAAAAAGTCACATAAAGTCATTGCACAAAATTGTTGCACTTTTAGGCTTAGGATTTTATATTTAGAGAGTAGATAATGCCTTTGAGATCTTTTGTTTGATGCCTTCCAATATTTAAACAAGAATGCCCATTTTCTGTTTAATAAGTGTAAACTGACAAATGTACAGTAACTGACAGTCACCATTCTTTATTCCATAGAACAGACATTTTGCTTTTGATTTAGGACTTAAAGGACTTTGGTATTTTTCAAGTCAAAATATTTTTTTCTCAATCAGGGTATACAATAATTTGCCACATGAAACTGCATTCTAAAGTGAAGCATATTGTATACATTTAAAAACATAACTGAAAAAGATAAAAAGCAAAAAGAACACCAATATTCTAAGATACGGCCATTTTAAAGCAGACTGGCTGTGTATCTCACTTCGCTGCTTGTTTTCCTCCACAGCGCACCCTTCAGGGCCAGGGGTGCAAACTCATCCTGAAATGCCTTTATTGACACTGAATGTGGATTCCCTGATGTGAATTGCTGTCTCTGTTCTGAAGACAACTAAACGACAATAACAGAACAAAGTCACACAATCTCTTATATTCTTTACACTATACTATAACGTACGTATGTTGTTATTTCACAAACACATTCAGTGCTGCCGCTGGATTGATGAAGGTATTCCTTATCATGGATTCAGTGAGAGAGAATATTGAGCATACACATAGCCTGCAGGCAAGTGACAAGAACTGAACAGAAATCATAGGCATTTGTTCACCCATCTTCTTAACCTGCAATTATAGGGCACCAGGACATGGTGCCAGTCCATAGCAGGGCAAACACACACATGCTAGGGCCAATTTAGCAATGCCAGTACTCCTACAGGCTGAAGTTTAATAAGATCAGTGCAGATGTTTTAGCATAAGCAGAGGGGTAGCACTGAGCTGTCATTCCTGCCTCACAGTGCCCAAGCCTGCAGTGCAGTTTGCATGTTCTCCCCATATAAGTTGTAGTATAACTTAGTGTCCGTGTGTTTACTCACTCAGAAACATTCTTCTTTTATTATCATATCCTATACAAGAGCAACTCAACATGCGGTACACTTGATATGTTTGTTTTACTTCAGTCTGCTCCTTTGCACGCTCAGCCTTTTTCATTTTCTTAGTATTTTTTTTTAATGTGCAGGAGCACAAGGTGGTTTGGCTCTTTTAAAAAAATCTAAAGCTTTTATTAGAAATACAATGCAGTGTGATCAGTTCACTTCAAGTTTTCTGTTATTTGGACAAAACACAATGAAACTCTTCTGTGCTCTTCTCACTAATCTGCCACTTAGTGTCACTCTCGTTCTGTAGGCTTTGTAAAATAACATCACAGAATGTAACGGATGAATATATGGCACTGCTTAGGAAAAATGAATCATATGATTTGTTACTGGCTTCGCTGTTGTTACAAATAATGGCAGAATATAACCGCTGAAGAAACAAAAGTAGGATTCTAAATAGAACAGAGCTTGTTGATGGGGGCCTGTTGGAGTTGTCATCACTCAGGCTGTGAGAAGACAGGGGAATAGGAAATGTATTCTCACCTCAAGAAAATGAGGACCAAGAGTCTGTGATAAAATGATTATTTCTAGTCTCCTTTGTTATCACAATGATGCCTCATCCACGTGGAAGGCATGCTTTTTTAAATCAAACCCTTTGCTGCATTCAAAATGGATGCGTTCAAAATGGTTTTGTCATTCATCTACAGACTCGCATACCCTTCAGCTCCATTGCAATCTGCAAGAAAACACAAGGTATTTTTAACACTAGAATTACCAGAGCCTATGAAAAAACTTGTAGATGTTTCAACAGAGATGTTATACGAATGAATATGAATAATATGAATAATGTTGCATCAGTGCCACAATGTTTTCCAAAATGTACAATACAGGTCATAAAATGAATAATTCCAACTATCATATATACCTATGGAAGGCGGCACGGTGGCGCAGTGGTAGCGCTGCTGCCTTGCAGTTAGGAGACCCAGGTTCACTTCCCGGGTCCTCCCTGCGTGGAGTTTGCATGTTCTCCCGTGTCCTCGCTCGGTTTCCTCCCACAGTCCAAAGACATGCCGGTTAGGTGGATTGGCGATTCTAAATTGGCCCTAGTGTGTGTTTGTGTGTGTCCTGTGGTGGGTTGGCACCCTGCCCAGGACTGGTTCCTGCCTTGTTGGCTGGGATTGGCTCCAGCAGACCCCTGTGTTCGGATTCAGTGGGTTAGAAAATGGATGGATGGATATATACCTATGTCTCTGTTTTTTTTTTTTTTTGACATCATAAACCATAAGGTGCATACTAATTCAGTGTGAGCAGGAACACTCAATAAAACTGAGCAGAAAAAATCAAATCAAGTGACAGTGAGATACGAAGAAGGCAGATTCAGCAGCGTTTGTGTGTCAGCTTTTATCCCTCCAGATCAGAGAATGTCCAGTTCCATTGTCTCAAAACACCACTCACATCCACAGTTATTCCCAGTTTCAAATAAAAATTAACAGCGTCACATCCCTAGCGGTAGTATGTATCGTGATCGTAACTGAGAGAATAAAAGTGAAAAAATATACAGTAACTTTTACAAGTCCTATAAATTTACACTGTCTGTTACAGACGCAAACCAAATGTATGTGTTTACTGTATAATATTAACAATAAGAGCAGCTTACTACTGAAAACAGAAAACATAGGAGGTAATGGGGATCCAACCGGGGACTCTTGTTTGCAAGTCAGCAAATCTTACCGCTACACCATGGAAGCTGTTGTATCAGCTTTTGACCCTTTTGTGAAAGTGTTTATTTGATCTTTGGACTTCAGGCTTCACACATTCTATAGTTTATGCCAATATTTTGCCATTTACTACTAAAATATAAAAACATTTCTGTTTTAACAATGTGTTTACACAGATTATTGTAGAAACAGAACACACATGAAATGAGTGTGTTCCAAATAACAATCTATTATTTCCACTCTAAAACTCCAGCACTTCATTCCCAGATAATCAAGTCATGAGCTGGGAGAACTTTGTGCACATTCTGCACCAGTGGGGGGTTGGAATAGCAGGCTGCTTGTTGCTTGTCTTTATCGGCACATTTACAGGACAAAAGACGCTGACGGAGAGGTGCAAACGGATTTAAGGTGGGCCGGATCTACGAGTTTTTTCGTAGGCCGTGGTAATTCTAGTGTTAAGGGTTATAAAGATACTACTTTATGGGACAAATTAATAAATACCATGATTGTGAAGAAATAACTTTGACTTACAAAAACATATCCTTTAACACAGAGGTTTTCAAACTCGGTCCTGGGGGACCCCTGTGGCTGCAGGTTTTTGTTCCAACCAGATTCCTAATCAGTGACAACACCTGATAGCACTGATCTCATTTAATTAGCTGGTATTATTTATCTTTTATTCTACATTCAGAAAAGCAGAGCAGCATGATTTTTACATTTATAAGAAACAGAAATATTTCTGTTTTTGCTATGGATTTAAATGCTTAACTCTTTTTATTACATTTCTCTATGCAGTTTGCTCCCTTCATTAAATCTTAATAATGACAATTAAAAACAAGCAGAGCAGAAACCCAAGCAAACAACACTCAATCGTGAAAGGCTGCAACTACTTTAGCGTCAGCCCCACAAAGTAGTAAATAACGGATTAATTAAACAATTAAAACACCTAGAAAAGTAGAATGACAATCAAATACATATAACTGCTTAGTACATTTTAATACTTTTTTTTTTTAACAAACTTAGTTTTCTAATTTGTATATTGTTCCCAAAACATGGAATCTGGGAAACAACAGTTCACTTAATTAGCTTAGGAGTCCAATTAAAAACAGAGGCTGGTTGGAACAAAAACCTGCAGCCACTGGGGTCCACCAGGACCGAGTTTGAATACCCCTGCTTTAACATATTAAAAAAAAATAAAACAAAAAGAGCAAGGACAAAAAAGCACACCATTCTGAGGTTGTAACTGCCATCAAATGCTAACTCTAGCTCTGAACTAAATTTCTACGTCTCTCGACTGGCCATTTTTCCTTATCTTCTTGGGGTTTGATGGACTTCTTCTCCCAAGTTTGACTTTCAGTTCTTTCAGTTCAGGGCTCATAGCAGACCACTTCAGAACATTCCAATGTTTTCTTTAGCATGATTCTTGGGTAGTCTTACTTATATGTTTTGGAGGACCCATGACCTGCACCAGAGACAGAACTTTGTGACATGCCCCCCAGAATGTCATGATGATTTTCTTGTGCCCTACACAGATTTAGCACAGTGGTCCCATCACATTAATGGGCCTCCTCCATGTTTCATGTGTTTTCTTTGAAAAGCTTGTAGGTTTGTTTTGTCTTTTGTGGACACAAAGCTGCTGTAACTTACCATGAAGCTCTCAGTTAGTGTCCTCAGTCCAAAGGACCTTCTCGAGAAGTGTGGCCTCTCAACATGCATTTCAGAAAACTCCACTCAAAGTTGTTTTTTTTTGTGTATCTCTGTTTCAGAATTGGGCTCTTTAACCATTCAGCCCACTTTTATTCATAAAGCTACAAATGGTGCGACATTAAGCTACTGTCCCTTGATCTTGGAGGTCAACCTGAATCTGTCTTGACGTTTCCTTGGTTCTTTCTCCACCATTTAAACAATCCTTCTGTCCAATCTGGGGTCAGCTTTACTCTTGTGGTCACATCCACCAAAGTTGGCTATAGTCCTGTGGACCTTAAATATCTTGATAATATTAGCTACTGGGGTCACTGGAACATGAAGCTCTTTGGAGGTGGTCTTCTAGGCTTCACGTTGACCATGCTTGGTTGTGACATTCTTCCTTTCCTCTTTTCCTCTTGTTCATGTTCAGTGTGAGACACACAATGACACAACACAGCTGAGTGAGGACTTTGCTCAGTGACTGAAGATACGCATTAGAGGAATCAGCCTGCTTAAAATGTCACAGCAGTCCAGTGAGGTCTTTTAACTTCTAAGGACTCAGAATCATTTTCATACAGTACATCAAATGTATGTTTTTATTATATAATAATAATAATAATAGTAGTAGTAGTAGCTCACTACTCAAAGTGCTAAATACAGAGAAAACACTGAAGTTGAACCTATTACCTCTCCATTGCTAAACAGTATCCCATCCACTGCGCAGATCTGTGACAAAGCAACGTTACCACTGTGACAACTGTTTGAAAATGAAACGCTCAAACACACACATGAACGTCTTTTACTTTGTACCGACTGATAGTTGGGCTTCAGCAAAATGTCAACTGAGCAATTTCTTTTTCTTTGGTTTTATTCTTGAAAGTTGTTTTGCTACACCTTTTGTGAAAGTGTTTCTTGTGTATTTGGGCTTTGCACATCCTACACTTCAAATCAAAACTGTCATTATTACTGTAACACATGAGAACATTTTCTATTTTAACCGTGTCTTCAGCATTTCTTACCTCACATTTCCTCTGTCATTCTATATTTACACAGATCGTTGTAGACACAGAACAAACGTGTATTTCAAATCACACTATTTCATTACCTATGCAATTCCTTACAAACACAGGTAAACACTTTGACACAGAGTTCAGCTGTGAGGATTTCAGAAGGGCGATGTGTTCATCTGACCAAATGAGGGGTTGTGGGGTAGCAGGCTGCTTTCTGTTAATCCACACATTTGCAAAACAAAAGAAGGCTGACAGCACAGTGATAAGGAGCAGCGAACTTCTTGGGGTATATCATGAAAATTTAAGGAGGTCAGGCAAAACTCCAAGACATAAAACAGCAATTCATTAGTGGAATTAAAAGTATCAATGAATGTGGACTGCCAGGCTAATTTAAAGTGTGTTTGCACAGCCATTATGTGGCCTTTAATAATATATGACATTGCCATTTGCCAAATGGAGAAGTGTGAATGGATGGTTAGTGCATATCTAAGGAAATGGTTTGGAGTTCTACAGTGCTGAAGCAAAAGTGCTTTATTTGGCAAGGCACTCTTTGAGCTACCAGTACCCAGCTTGGTAGAGGAGTTCAAATGTGCAAAGGCAAAGTCGCACTTAACATTGTCTCAGTCCAAAAACACAGGAGTAAGAAAGGCTGAAATTTCAGTTAAAGGAGGATGTAAATGGGACCCAAAGGCAGCAGTGAAGCAGGCAGAAGCAGATCTGAGCCTCAAAGAAGAAGTGGGCCATGTGCAATATAGCAGGGTGGGGTTCGGTTACCAAATTAGGAAGTCCTTTTGGAGTAAGGTAGGGGAGTGGAGAATGCCGACACATGGTGGTGGAGGAGTTAGGCGGATATTAGGCAGTGGCTTCTCAAGGAAAGCAAAGTCAGTGGCTAAATTGGGAAATCCTGGAGAAAAGGCGGCTGAATTGGAGAGAATGATGGAAGATGGAGTCTGGTGGGGTGAAGTTCCTTATTGGAGCAATTTATGATGTGCTCCTGTCTCCAAAAAATATGATGGTGTGGACAGGGGCTGACCTGAATTGTGTTATGTGCAGGCGTTGCTTCACCACAGTACATTGTGTCAGACTGCAAAGTTAGTCAGAGCCAAGGCAGACACACGCAGAGGCATAATAAAGTGATATCATGTGTGACTGCTGCATTGGAAGGAAAAAGGAAAGGGAGAAAGTTCAGTAAGGCAGGACAGCGCAATTAGGCAAATGTTTGATAAGAAAAAGCAGAACAACAACCTGTAGGCCTGGCTAAACAAAGACGGGGTCAGTTAAGTTTGGCTAATAATTGGAAGCTTAATGTGGACCCTAATGGAAGGCTAGTAGTCCCAAAAGAAATAGCTATGAGTAACTTACAGCATGATATGATATTGTGGTCAGAAAGGAACTGTGAAGAAAACCGTTGGATATGGCTAAGGTGGCAGAATATGGAGTGGGGAAAAGATGGCTAGGTCTTTCATATAAATATGAGGTTTATCATTTAGTCTTAGCTGTATTTTAAGAGATTGATAAATTTGTATTTATTTATTTTAAAGAGATACATATTGAATGCTCAGTTTGAAGGCATGTGTGTTTAGATTTTAAGATTCAATGGCTTATTTATTCATTTTAGGGTTTTAATCATTTTAGATAATTGCTCTAAATGAGTATCAGCAAATTCGGCCCAACTCTGATCTAAGTTTATCCCAAAGGTTGCCAATATCAGCTCACATTAGAAGTCTGTTTTGTGAAACTCTGATCAGAGTTTTTGAAGTTGACAGAATAGGTTCATACAAGGAAACAGTGAGTTTTATATTAATGGTTTTATTAATACTAAATTTAAAATTGGCTGAGCCTCAATCATCAGGAAAGGAGGGGGTGCATGTAAGACGTCACACGCATTGTTGAAACCTTCTCAGTGTCGTGGGCCTTAAATCCAGTGACACACCATCTGAGAGGAGCGGACCCACTTGATGACCTTTGTGATTGTCCAGTGTGACTGACATTCAGACAAGTCGTGACGATGGCCTCATTTACAGCAGGTTGGAAAGCACAGCACATACGATTTTGTTAAGATAAGTTTGGACGGATCTCCTCTGAGTCACCTGTTTGGTTCTGTTCACTATGTGTTCAGATGAGTGACTGCCAGACATTTAGCTGAAATGCTGACTTGAGGGGCAACACCAGCTAGCAGAGCTCGTAGAGTAGGTGAATAATAATGGCATATCTGTTGATTTTTAGTTGAATAAATTATGCAAAGTCAATGAAATGTTTTCACTTTTGTCATTTACATCACCTTTATCTAATGATACTGCTTAAATGAAGATCAAGTCTTGTTATGCTCACAAATGTTTAAAGAGAGAATCTATTTCATGGGCTGTGCTTACTTTTTCACATTACTGCACATGCTAATGGTGGTGGACGTTGTCATTTTTTGCGTGACACACATTGGGTTGTGCTCTTTACATGTAATGTGCTGTATAAACACATTATTATTACCATTACTATAACGGAATGACTGAAATGGAAAAGCAACAGAAAGGAGAGACTGGAAAACCGAAGAAGAAAGCAGCATTACATGTTAAACAAATATGGAAAAATAACAATTAAACAGAAGAAAGACTTGTGTGACAGGCAGACCTGGTGTAGCTGACATGATGTGAGGTTTTTGTTGTTTTTCTTCCAGTGAATTCACTTGACTGCTTTGGTGTTTCTCCTTCCTCAGTCTTTCTTTCCCATAATGCCCCAGACTCAAGACCACCATCATTTTTAGCTCATCAAACACTCAACACAGCTCTTTCTGATGGCTACACTTAAACATCATAACCCTGGTCTAAGACATAAAAATAGAAAAGATTTCTCTTGTGATGATCCATTTAGTCAAATTATAAACAATGTAAAAACTCGTCTCTGTATTATTATTACCATTACTATAACGGAATGACTGAAATGGAAAAGCAACAGAAAGGAGAGACTGTTACATGTTAAACAAATATGGAAAAATAACAATTACGTAGAAGAAAGACTTGTGTGACAGGCAGACCTGGTGTAGCTGACATGATCTCATGTGAGGTTTTTGTTGTTTTTCTTCCAGTGAATTCACTTGACTGCTTTGGTGTTTCTCCTTCCTCAGTCTTTCTTTCCCATAATGCCCCAGACTCAAGACCACCATCATTTTTAGCTCATCAAACACTCAACACAGCTCTTTCTGATGGCTACACTTAAACATCATAACCCTGGTCTAAGACATAAAAATAGAAAAGATTTCTCTTGTGATGATCCATTTAGTCAAATTATAAACTCACAATGTAAAAACTCGTCTCTGCTCTGAGGTTCAGGAGGCTGTAGGGTGACAAGTGGAGCTTCGTGACCTGAAAATAAACACAAAGAGAAGGATAGAAACTGTTAAGATGGCATTGTTTAATGTTAGTTTAGTTATTAAACACGTATTACAAATGTACTGCAGTTAAAATAAAACACAAAACGACAAGCAGCTAAAAAATAAAACATGGTGGTGCAATGAAAAGAAAGAGTAGAATGTACACGTAGTGAATAAACTCATTAAACACACTGAGGGAGCCAACAGTTCTGATGGAGATGCCCACCTGCTGACTCCCTCAACATGTTTAAGAAGTGTTTCAATACTCTCTTGTTCTCTTAATTTCTGTGTAACAGCAGTTTATGGCTCATGTAGATGTCATTTCCTTAGGCCACATGCTCCAGTTTCCTACTTCTGCTTATCGTGAAGTGGTTGTGATGCAGTTTCTCTGTTCCTTAAAAGACGCACATGAAAAATCTAATTTGACACTTGGAAACAGAGTCGTTCACCAGACGCGGTGCACTGTGAGTACGAAGTGATTAAATAAAAGAGAAAGCCGAGTCGGGCACAGGGCTTCTGTCTGTCTGTGACGCTCACTCAGTCACTTGCCACTCAAACACGTTAAGCTCAGTTCTTATTCAAGATTTCGTTCCTCAGCTCTTCTTCTTCTTTTTGTTTGTAGAGGCCACAAGACGTCATGTACCCTACGTGTCTCTCTTTTATATATAGTAAACTGAGGTGCTGTGAGTCTCTACTTGATTTAACTAAATGACTTAGAGTGTTTATTAGGAACTACGGACTTTACAAACAATGAAGAGCAAAATATGATACTGTAAGAAAAAAAGTGTAAGTGACAATTGTCATTCACCTTCCTCATCTTACAAAGTATTCCCTTGCCACCTTTACATGAGACCACGCTCTTCTGATGCCCACCTCTTCAGGCTTTGCTTTTATATGTCATCACATTCTTGCATTGGCTCATGTTTCACTTTTCTTTGCTCTTTTTGCTTTTTCAAATAAACATTTCTTTTGCTTTTCATTTTCACAGTACACCCCTTCTGCTTATATTTTCAATCTCCTTTTATTTCAGGAACTACACACACAGTACAGATAATCCCCCGGTACTTGGTGCCTAAAGGTTCACAATTCATAATCAAGGTGATCGTTATATTGGTGGATTTGTGTCTATCATTTACCTTTTGTTTGAGGACTGGAGGTCTGCGTGTTCCACTAGTCAAGTAATACAAATAATTTGATAAATAAGACGTGAACCTCATAAAGACAGTGTCTGACAAGCCAGCTGATTCTCAAATGTCTTAATAATGGTGGCCTTTAGTGAATACGAAGAAATGAGAATATCGTTTATGAAACGAGTTACTGCAGCTTCTGCACTGGAGCAGCGTAGAAAGGCACAGTGAAGTCTCGTGAAGATTTTGTTTTTTAAACTGCAAGAGGGATTTTCAACTACCTAACTAGAGGTGGGCCTAAACAGCAGGTGATGGGTTTCATTTATAAATTAAATTTTAAATAGCAGTTTAACTGTATTAAGGTGGCAAGTGTAAGGGGTGACCTGATGTGATCCAATGTCACTAATGCTGGAGTCTGACTGTTTGATCTCGTGTTATCAAGTTTACTTTTAATGACATACATAAGGTCACAACTACAATATTTTTTGTTGAATTGTGTCAAAGAGTTCTAAAACATTTCATGGGTATTTATACTTTCATTTATTAATTTGTAGAAGTAATCAGACTGTACTGTGTACACAGCTTTCTTATACTTGTCGATTCTTTCAGTTCCTGAGCACCAGTAAATGTATAACTTTTTTGATCCCCTTTAAAGCTCTTATTTCCAACTTTCTAACTTAAGATATATTGTATTCCCATTAATCCCTGACTAATCTATTAGCACATTCATATCCTTGTCTTGAGAGGACCAGCTTTCTCCACCATCTTTTTCACATTCCAGTTGTTATAATATTTTAGTCTCCATTTTCAGGTTTCAGGTTCTACGAATGTGACTAAACCCTGAAATACCATTTTAATGTAGATTTCTCACAGTTCTGTTTCCAAACGGAGTATTTATTGACAAATCCAAGTGATCTGAAAGAACATAGTTAACAGGAGAAAGAACCATCTTGCATTCAGAATGATACTAATATGAGTAATAACTGTTGAAGTATTTCTAAACTGTGATTTTGTAAGCGTGTAAAACTAACAACTAGCAACTGTATAAATTAAAGGATAGAAAAGTTTGCCTATCAAGTTTTAGTTACACATCTTTGTGAATAGTAAAGTCTCCAAATTGACATGGAAAGAGGAGAAATGGATGCAGCCCAGCAGCTCCTGCCACCTTAATAGCAGGTTGCTTAGCTTTCCTTGCAGCAGTGGTGGAAGTAGAACTGCCATCAATGGAGAAATAAACTGTCCTTTGCATGAATGGTTAGGCATTTTCAAAGCATGTTGAAGAACAATCTATTGATCATTATGACTGAAATATTGTAATATAAGAGGTCTTGATCAAAAGTGAATCATATGGTGCTACTCAACAAAGATGTAAAAATCCCAGGCCATAATTTTTCCAGTAATGTAATTGCATTGCAACCCTCCATGCTCTTCTTAATCCTAGGAATGCATAAACTGCAGTGACTTTTCTCTGTCCTCAAGTTCAGTAAGTTTGGCACTCACAGATGCACTATGGTCCTATATGTCTCAGCTCTGTTTGTCCTGATGGTTCAGGATGTTTCTCAATTTGTCAATGTCTCCTGAGTTATTTCTGCTCAGCTTTAAGCACCAACAGGTGACACTGGAGAGAACTGGGTTGTATTTTAAAGCTCTGCTAGGTAGAGTCATACATTGTGATGAGTTCTTAAAGGAAAAAGAACTTGTTATTTCCAAGTGGCTCTGCCGTCATTAATGCACTGATTTCAGCAGAGGAGTTTACTTGGAGTACTTTAATCTCTGGGCTAGAAAGTTCAAACTGTCATCTCCAAAATGTGAGGAGAGTAGAAAGTATTTCCATATTTAAATTGATCCATTTTAGTGGTTCTAGTAGTACATAGGATGGAAAAGATAGCAACAAGGAGTCGCCAAATCAATGGTCCGTCTGCAACAAGGTGTCATGTGCTCGGCCCGAGAGGGAAACTAAATCTGGGATAATAAACTGAAATTAATGACTGAACAGCTGAAGCCTGGATGGAGCCATAAATCGTATATTCTTATGTTGCTTAAAAGACACTTTATACAATAAGAACTATTTTATAGCAAAGGCTGACAGATAAATATTAAAGAACCATCCCTCATCATGCATCTTACTGCTCAATTTCATCTTTTGTTATTCTGGTCTTTCTAAAGGAATTTCACAACAACATAAACATGTGTTGTACCTGATGTTGTCCATGTCTTGATGTCCCACTGGCTGATCTTTTCTAGACTCTTTTTCAGACCTGACAGTTCCTTTCTCAGGTCCTCAAAAGATAAATCATCAGTGACAGTGAAGCTGAGCGAGTCTCCATCAGAAGGAAGGACACATAGAGATGAGAAGGTCTAAATCAGGAGAGAAGAAGGGATGAGACTTCAGAGAGAACCAACAAAAAGAAATATGTGTTAGATGATCTGTAGGGGATTTGTGTGATAGACAGCCAACTTTCAGTATAATGGAGCCTAAGATATTATTGACATTGGCATTCAAAAAACTTTTCACACGGACCTCCTTGAGAGGTGAGTCATGAGACTGTAGATGAAGGGGCAGAGAGTGCAGAATTGACTAAACACAGTAAACAAGGCATTAGGCATGTTATATTTCTAAGATTGTTATTTACAATTAAATGTAAAAATGTGCATAAGTAGCAAGAAATCTCTTCAATATAATTATACAATGATAGGTCTGCAGGTAGGAAGTGTAACTGATGAGAAGGTCATATGAGCCTTTGTGCCTTCATTACCATCCTCAACCAGTCAGAGTAGAGAAGGCTAGTGGGAAGCTGAGTTATATAACGTCAATACAGAAGAGATTCTCCCTCCCTGTACAACACACATATGAGTCGACTTGAGGAGCACTGGGTGAAGTGCTGGTCTCCATATTAGAGAAATAACAGCTGAAGAGAATACAGAGAGATGAGGCTGGCCAATGTGGTTTTGAGCTGTGAGGAAATGCTGAAGGATTTGAATCTTACCATTTTAAGGATAGAGACATTAGGAAGTGACATGGCAAAAATGTTTATAAATATAAAGGGAGTTTACATAATCTTTCATCAGGTAGCATCTTTAAAATTAAAGTTAGTGAAGCATATATTTCATTAAAATTTAGTGTTCCTGACCAGACAAGTGTAGAGACATGGAACAAATTACCCTGTGGTGCAGATGGAAGCAGAAATTCAGAGATTTGTGTACATTTTAACAATATTTAGCAAATATGAAAAGATACTTTGTTTTGGTCTGAATGGCCTGTTATCGCTATGATGTTCAAGCCCTTCAGATATTTTAAATTTCTTCCTAAATATTCTCAGGTCCCACACACCCCAGTTTGCTTAGATTGTTGCTCTCACCTGCAGGAAGTGGATGTTGTCCTTGGTGTCCGAAAGCTCCTTCAGCTCAGTGTCTTTCTTCTTCAGCTCCTCAATTTCCTTCTCTAGTCGCTCCATGACTCCTTCCGCCTTTTCTATTTCTCTCTTTTCTTGTTCTCTGATCCTCTCAACCAGTTTCTTCTGAGTTTCTTCAATGTAGTGGATCAGATCAGTGAAGCTCTTCTCATTTTCCTCTAATTCTCTTTCCAAAGAGACCTAATTTGATGGAAAAAGACATTGGACTGAGTCACCTAATTAAATGTAGTGCTCATGAAACACTTTTGTTGGTATTTTGATGTTGTAAATGATAGTTTGGATTGTATGGCGTGCTATGGAGCCATTAGAGGGATCTACTCTGGGGACAGCTCTATTATCCTATGGGGACTCCAATCCAGAAAGACGTCTGGGTTGTTTTTCACTTAAGATGGAAGTATCCATGGCTCTCTTATTAAAAACATTCTCTCCTACTCACCTGTTTGAGATGGACTTGGGATTAGAGGAGGACAGGGAAAAAGAAGACAAAGTTTGGGCATTGTAAAACATGCCTTTGTGTTGAAAGGTAATTATGTGAAAATACAAGTGTGTCCTGTATATGGAATAGAAAATAGGGAATAGTAGATGAGTTCTGGTTTGGGGTGCAGTATGCTCCCTGTTGTCAAATCTGTGAGATGGAGATATTAAACATGAGTGCGTAGTGGTTGGCCAAGAAATTCTGACTTCATTTAACGTCATGTTAATTTATTGTCCTTCATCTTATTGTCCTGTGAGTCTTTGTTTCCCAGGTTGATGTACAGTAATCCCTCCTCGATCGCGGGGGTTGCATTCCAGAAGCCTCCCGCGATAGATGAAAATCCACGAAGTAGAAACCATATGTTTGTGTAGTTATTTTTATATATTTTAAGCCCTTATAAACTCTCCCACACTGTTAACATTATTAGAGCCCTCTAGACATGAAATAACACCCTTTAGTCAAAAGTTTAAACTGTCCTCCATGACAAGACTGAGATGACAGTTCTTTCTCACAATTAAAAGAATGCAAATAGATCTTCTTCTCTTCAGGAGCAGAGAATTTCAGAGGGAGAGAGAGAGAGCTCGCAAAGAAAAGCAAACAATCAAAAAATCAATACTTGTGCTTTTAAGTTTGCCGTGGCATTTTTTAGAGGAGCGTTAGTATCTTCTAAGCAAACAGCCTCTGTGCTCACATCTCCTCTGCTCAGGCAGAGAGAGCGTCAGAGAGAGAGCAAGATTAAAGCAACAATCAAAAAATCAATAAGTGTGCTTTTGGAAGCACCGCGATAAATTGCCATTACTTAGAGGTGCGCCCGTATTCACTAGGCAAACAACTTCTGTGCAAACAGCACCTCTGCTCACAGCCCCTCCGTCAGGCACAGAGAATGTCAGAGAGGGTGAGATAGAGGCAGAGACAAGCAATCAAGCTCCGCGCGGGAAGCATATCTTATAGCATTGAGGAGTTTTAGTTAATATGTAATACATGCTCTGATTGGGTAGCTTCTAAGCCATCAGCCAATAGCGTCCCTTGTATGAAATCAACAGGACAAACAAACTGAGGAAGCGTGTAGCATAAATTAAAAGACCCATTGTCCGCAGAAATTTGCAAACCAGCGAAAAATCCGTGATATATATTTAGATGTGCTTACATTTAAAATCCGCGATAGAGTGAAGCCACGAAAGTCGAAGCGCGATATAGCGAGGGATTACTGTATTTCTATTTTATTTATTAACTTTGCATTAATACTGATAACTCTTCCACTGCAACTTGTATGGCTCACTTAAATGTCACAGTGTGTGTGATTGTGTGTGGTGGAGGGGTGTGTCTTAGTTAGCACCCCAAAGTGGCATAGGTGACAGTTGGACCACAGTCTTACATAAGTGTAAGGCAAGAGGTTCATGTTGTCCAGGGTCATCAACCCCAAAGCTGGAGATATCCACCTGTTTTCAAGACCTTCCATAGCTGGATGGTGACTGGTAATTCTGAGAGAGTAGGTGTGAATGAAATGTCCTGAAGATTGACCTCCAAACCAGCCCTCAGAAAGATTAAATTAGTGACAGACTGGTAATTATTAGGAGAATTGAGATGATGGTTTGCTCCAGAGACTCATACACTGTGTTACCTTTCAAGCAAACAGCTGTCACTGTCAATGTTATTTACTTGTCACTAAACAAATGACATAGCTAAGGTCAGTGTGTCAGACATACTGGACAAACTTACAGATTAAAGAGCAAAGCCAAGGAGCAGAACTGACAAAGCGATCATCTCAAAAACTCTACCTGTGCCATGGGCCATTGCAAGTAAGACTGAGGAGATCAGAAGGTTTAATGCATACCTGAAATCTTGGGGTGGGATAAAGTGGGCTGGGATGGGTTACATTTGAACAAGAATGGTACGAATGTGAGCTTATCATGTATCACAGGTACATTAGTGGAGGCCATTATTAAAGAAAATATTGAGCAACACGTGTCAAGAAAAGGAGTGTTAGTGAGCAGTCAGCATGGGTTTAAATGGGTGAGTTCATGTTTTACTGATTTAGGGTCACACTGTCTGAATCTGTGATGAATAAAATAAGAATCACTGCTGACTGTGAAATGCCATGGAGGATAAAATTAAACATCTTCTCTCCTTCTCCCTTTTATGTCCCTACACATCATCACCAATGCAGCTCTGTTGGCTCTTCTGGTTTTAGTTTATTTCTCATTTCTTTAATATAAAGTGTCATCTAAATTCCACTCACCTTCATCTGCTCCATCACCCTCCTCGTCTCCCTCAGTTTCTTCTCTCTCTCCTTAAGTCTCCTCCTGATGTCACTCAGTGTCACCCCCAGCTGTTTCTGTTTGGACACACAAGAGGACACGCCTGGTCTTATCAGAGGTCACTTTCACTTTTGGATTTCTTGTTTTCTTTCTGAGTCCTGACGTTTCTACAGCACATTTGTTTTAAACTTAATAACATAACTTGCTTTCTTTCTGTCACACTTGTCATGACATTGACACAGTAGCTGACACAAAGATTTGACTCAACAAATATAAATAGCAGGACAAGATTAAAAGAACAGGTTTAATTTATTACAGTTAGATTGAAAATGGAGTTTGAGCTTGAAGAGTGTTATAAATAAGAGTTTAAAGGCACACTGGTGTACAAGTCAGTTCTTGAGATGTAGAAGACATAGAAGTTCAGATTTCACACACATCGAAAAAAACTGGACACTGTGGGATGAAAAAATGTGTGAAAACCCCGGAGAACACGGACATGTAATGGCTGCAGTGGTAGAACATACAACATCATTTGATAACCCAAGTCAGACTTGTAAGAACGTTGTGACATGTACTGATGACCGAGAATGAAATAAGAAAAATAAATAAAGTTTATAATACAAGCTGATGGTTAGCCACACTCTGCAACAGCAAATGTATAAAAAATGCTAATGGGAAAAAAATCTCACAATATGCATACACATGCATTTTTGCTAAAATATTGTTAAATAGATTCTTCTAGAAAAATCAGCACAAGTAGAAATTGCACTCCCATACTATTGAGCTTTTAAATCGAAGACGGGACTCTTGACCAATGAATGAGGGGGAGAGGCGGATCAACATATCATGACGGAGCAAGACAAGGCTGTCCTGTTGAACTAAAATTAGTCAAATGAAGCAGATTTTATGAGAAGCTGTCCAGGCCGAGCCTTTGCTGTCCTTAAGTTCGCCTCAATATCTTTGAGTGATTCCTGCATTTAAAGTCGTCTGAGACAATCACTCAAAATCGAAAAGATTTAGTTTGACATGCAAGAAAATTCAAAGAGTGGAGATCGCTCTTATTCAATTGACTTTTATGAAATTCACCCAATAGATTTAACACACGTGACAGTAATCTGCGATACTGAGCATCATATCATTAACATAAGGAATAGGTTTTTGTATTCCTCCCTTCCTCTTGTAATTTTTTTTGTCTTTGATTACTTCCAAAGGAGGAAAGGCAAGATCTCAAATGCAATTAGAAGAACATTGTTGATTAGAGATTAGATTTGAGGTACACTGTAAGAGAAGAGTAAGGGGGGATAGGAAAGGGAAGTATTGTATGTACAGGCCATAATATACAAAAAGGTAATGGTGTATAAATGCATGCAGTAAATAAATAAGAGCAGCAGAAGATAAATACACACAGTAAATAAATTAAAAATGTAGATGGCAGTCCAGATGTGACGAACAGTAGAATTACACGTAAACCAGCAGGTGTGTACAGTACAGGGCAGGTAGGATCAGGTCACTCGGAGTTCAGTGACCTCATGGCCTGGTAAAGAAGCTGTCCCTGATGCAGGTGGAGTGAGTGGTGAGCCCTCCATCTCATCTGGCTCCACTTTGTAAACTGAAATAGTCACATTGAAGTACATTTACACAAACAGAGACTTCTCGACTACGGTACAGAAACTGAATCCACATGAAAAACATGGACTTTCAGTCACAGCTTGAATAAAAAACCTGAGTGCCAAACCAAGCAATGTCAGCCTGTCCTACAGATGGATGTCCGTCTTCAGGACATCTCAGCACCTGAGTTATGTAACAGAATCTAAACTTAAAAGACAACATAAACAGACCAAGAATTATAATCAGATTCTCCAAATGTGTACCCATATTAGTGACCTGATTCACATTAAATTGAAAACTAGAACACTAGTTCATACATTTCACTACTTTGTAAGATGTTTGTTAAACATTTGCTTGCTTTTAAATAAAGCAGTTTGCTGTTATTATCATTTTACTGAGACCGCGGGTATATCAATGTCTACTTAATGAGACCTGGAGGAGTCAATTTCACACAATTCCTTTATTTCAAGCAGCAACCAAATGGGTTTACTGTCCATCATAAATTAGGAAATGCCAGTCAAGGAAGTGGCTTTGGACAGTTTTATGTGATGAGATGCATATGGCTTCTGAAAGGGAGGTGAATTTATGTCACTTGAGGCACTCATATTAAATGTTAAACAGAATCAGGTACAAGTAGAGCACTAATTACAGTCCTCCTGAGTAAAAATCATCGTTCATAACTGAGTTTAATTGCCTTTTATCTCACCTCACAATATGTTACGATTGTGTGGTGGTGATGGATGAGTTTAATATTGACAACATTAGTAATATTTATAATATTACTAGCAAAATACCTGCGCTTCGCAGCGGAGAAGTAGTGTGTTAAAGAAGCAATGAAAAAGAAAAGGAAACATTTTGAAAATAGCGTAACATGATTGTCAATGTAATTGTTTTGTCACTGTTGTGAGTGATGAGTGTTGTTGTTATATATATATATATACACATATATATATATATACATATCATATATATATCTACATATATACACATACATATACATATACATACACACATACATACATACACACACATATATAACACATATATATACATATACATACATATCTACATATATACATACACACACACATATATAAACATATATATACATATACATACATATCTACATATATACACACACAGCTATTTCGGTATCAGTGCAATACGCTGTTTGTTAAAACGGATGACTCCGCTCTTACGTGCAAGTCTGTGTGGATATTATGAACTATCATATTTGTTCAAGTTCTATTTAAATTTTAAATAGAAGGAATTTTTATTTAGTCGACAGAAATATCTTTGGTAGGAATGGTAAAACAGACAGGAATATTATTCCTGAATAAATCAACTCAAACCTTAAACAACTTATAATATTTTGCTCTCCATAAAAATATATCCTGTCTAAATTATACAAGTTAGAAATAAAGTAAACGTTAAAAGAACAAACATTCAAATTTCTTTACTCTTATGTAATTTTATATAAAAATAAACTTAGATTTTAAATATCCCAAAAGATTTTGCTCTCCATAAAAATATATCCTGTCAAAATTATACAAATTCAAATATGAACATGCTGCATAACAAAACCTGGAAATATAAATAAAATGTGTTCCTTTCAGCAATAACAAATCAAATCATTCAGTTGTCTTTGCTCATATGTCATTTTAGAGCTGGACGCCTGGCATCTTTTTTGGCACAGGTTCGTTTCTGTTTGGTGTGAGGTTCTGTGTTGTGGAGATTCTCAGGATGGATTGCAGGTGCTCATCAGTGAGGCGACTCCTGTGTGCTGTTTTGTTAGTCTTTATCACTGAGAAGAGCTTCTCACACAGATATGTGCTACCAAACATGCACAAGGTTCGAGCCGCATGTAGACGGACTTTTTGTTCTTCAAAGTCACCAAAGCGCCGTGCAAACTCAGTGCGCTCAGTTTATCAGCAAAGTGCGTGTTTGGGAACACCGTAGTGACGACTTGGTTTAACATTACTTGGCAACAGGGAAAGTGGGGCAAGGTGCACTGGTGCATTTGTGTCTCCCATAAAAGCAGCTTCACTTGAAATCACTTTGTGATTGTGCACGGGTAAAACGTCCGCTGAAGTGTCAGATTCTTATTTAATTCTTCTGCTTTCTGTATCTTCTGCATTGCATTCAGGTTACCCTGATGTTTTGTCTCATAGTGCCGTCTTAGATTAAATTCTGTAATTACAGCCACATTAGCTCCACAAATGAGACACACGGGTTCAGTAAACATATACTCAGCCTCCCATCGGTTTTAAAGGCTCTATTTTCAGAATCAACTTTTCTCTTCAGCATCGTGTGAGCTAGCTTCGCAATAACTTGCAGCATCATAAGGTAGACTTGATTAACGCGTAAGTGTTGCAAGGCAGCTGAAGCGCTGCATTATGGGATCTGTAGTTTATTGTGTTACCAGCGCTTCATATACCGGGCTTTTAATAACAATAATACAGTATATAAAATGATCTCGGGCGGATATAATTACACGCCGGGCGGATGTGGCCCGCGCCCTTGAGTTTGACACATATGGACTAAATAGAACTTGAAAAGATATATTTTTTCAAATGTGATCGCAAATTCAGATAGAGTTGGCCAAGACTACAGCCTGCATGCCTCAATAAGTCATCCTCCCTCGCTCTTACTTTTTACCGTTCATCTAATGAATACACTGAGTATGGCTTTACCAAAACAATCATTGATGGCGAATAAAGTATCCATTATTCGAGTATGTAGATCGGGATATATATATACATATATATATACCCCGTATCGCAGCGAGAGTAGTGTGTTAAAAAGCTAGAAAAGAAAAGGGAACATTTTAAAAATAACGTAACATGACTGTCAATATACAGTATTTGTTTTGTGAGTGTTACTGAGTGTTGCTGTCATCAAGGATTTGATTATCATTATTTCTTTCAATCAGGTTCGTATTTGTAGGATGTGTTGTGTTCAAGTTACATTCCGTGTTTGTCAATCGTTGTAAAGATGACAGGTTTCATTCATCGATTCGTTTCTTACTGCATCAATAAACAGCTCGTCTTCTTCTTTATCTGAGACCTGACACACTGCATGCACGGGCATTTTTTACACTGTCTTCCTTTAGCGGGACATTGACTTTTTCCACCGTGTGCTTTGTTTCCGCAGTAGCTGGATTTATGAATATGCTTGTATGTATCAGGCGCTTCATATTTTTGCTGCCTTTTCAATTGTGTAATTCGGTTTTGTTCAGCGCTCTTTGGAACTGTTGCTTTTATCTGTGCACTGCGTCAGTTCACGTGAGCCACTCGGTGTACATGCATCGAAGGTTCCCAGCTGTGCTGGTGCCATCTCGTGCTATGTCCATGGCTGTATTTAATGTTACCTTAGTCCTGGCACTTAAAACTTTCTCTCGCAGTTTCGCTGAGTTTGTGTCAAACACCACCCTGACCATCTCATCTTCCTCTCCATAAGCACAGTCCTTCACCCGTGAATATTTAGTGGGAGTTTGCTATTGGATTGCCCCTGACGGACGGCCTTATATGGGCAGGCACTAAATTACAAACGCCAGCGGCAGCCTGTCTATGAACTTAATTTAAAGTGTAGGTTTACATCGTGCTTTGTTTCAAGTAGCAGAACTCATGAATATGGTTGTATATGTCACTTTCGCCGCTTCTTATTGTTTCGCTGCCTTCTCAATTATATAATGCATGTTTTCTTCAGCGCTTTTTTGAGGTCTTCCTGGTTTTCTATGTACTGCGTGATTACGTGGAGGCGTGATGATGTCACACGAAACTCCCCCACGGCGTTGAAGCTCATCTCCATTACAGTAAATGGAGAAAAACAGCTTCCAGTTATGACCATTACGCGTAGAATTTCGATATAAAACCTGCACAACTTTTGTAAGGAAGCTGTAAGGAATGAACCTGCCAAATTTCAGCCTTCCACCCACGGGAAGTTGGAGAATTTGTGATGAGTCAGTGAGTGAGTGAGTGAGTGAGTGAGTGAGTGAGTGAGTGAGGGCTTTGCCTTTTATTAGTATAGATTATTGGTAGGGTTTACTAAATTGTTAAAGCTCACAGTCCATCACACAGTCTTACATTACGTGGAATTATCACTCATTTAAAATGTCCTTCCTGCTCCACTAAATGAATTGATCTCTATTCACTAATTAAGTGCATGATTACTCATTTAATTAAAATTACAGTATTTACAAAACATTACTACACTGAAACTTTTTATCTGAATTCACTTTGAGGATCTCAGACAACTCTGGAGTACAAGACAGAATGGCTGACATG
>NC_053155.1:2543114-2603548 GCF_016835505.1 Polypterus senegalus | reverse complement strand
ACTGAAAATGGCAAATACAGGAGGCAGTGGGGATCAAACTGGGGACACTTGATTACAAGTCAGCAAATCTTACTTCTACACCACGGAAGCTGTTGTACCATCCTTGAACCTTTTGTGAAAGTGTTTATTTGATCTTTGGACTTCGGGTTTCACACATTCTATACTTTATGCCTACATTTTGTAACATTTATTACTAAAATATGAAAAAGTTTCTGTTTTATCAATGTGTTTACACAGATTATTGTAGAAACAGAACACAAATGAAATACATGTGTTCCAAATAACGATCTATTATTTCCACTGTAAAACTCCAGGACTTAACTCCCTTATAATCAACAAGGCATGAGCTGGGAGAACTTTGTGCATGTTCTGTGATGACGGGGGGATGGAATAGCAGGCTGCTTGCTGCTTGTCTTAATCGGCACATTTATAGGACAAAAGACGCTGACGGAGAGGTGTAAATGGATTTAAGGTGGGCCAGATTTACAAGTTTTCTCGTAGGCTCTGGTAATTTTAGTGTTAAAGAACTACTTTATATCTGAATGTAAATAAAAATCTGAAACTGTTGGTTGAAGACCTTAGGTCTGAATGGATCTGTAAATGGTCAACTGCACAGATTACTTCTCCTATTTTGCTGTACCATAAGAGACCCCTCCAATGATGGTAGAGACCATCTTTTAAAAATCTAAATGTCCCAATGTATTTGTCCACTCACTTACTACAGGGGTGACAGGAGGCCTGAAGTCAAATTAGAGCTAAACGAGCTGAGGCATTCTATTGCTCAGTCTGTCCTGAACCTATCTGACATCTAACATGTCCCTACAGTTTCCTCATCTTATCATCACAATATATGAATTAAAAAATTCTCCCTAATGTCAGTGGGAGAAAAGACTCTGAGCGAATGACGCCATGCATATGAAACACATGAGCCTGACGAAGAAGAACCAGAAAAACGTTTAATGTGAACAGGTAATGTCTAATCCAAGTGAACCAATGGACACACAAGGACTGACAGTCCAAATTTGAAGATGCCGTTCTCAACAGAAATGTTGTCAGACAGCTGAATGCTGATGTCGTTTTTAATGTTTAGCTAGCCACCATACCACATGTATTTCAGAACAAGTCATCCACTTGGATCTAACCATGTTTGGGCCCGGCTAGTACTTGGACAGCAGACCATGTAGGAAAAAGCTTGGGTTGCTGCTGGAAGAGGTGTTGGTGAGGTGTGCTTACACTGTGGTCTGAGTGTGGATCCCAATGCCTGAACGCAGTGACAGCTACAAAAATGGTGATATCCTTTAGATAAGATGTGAAACCAATTTTCTGAGTTTCTGTGGTCATAAAACATCCCTGGACATCTTTTGTAAAGAGTGGAGAGAATCCCAATGTTTCAGGCTAAATTGCCCACCACAGCCTGGCCATTCTGGACTCCTAATCATCCCCTAACTCTAGTTGACTAACTATCTCTCTCTCATCACTTCACCACCTAATGACTAATGTCTAGTGAACACAAAATGGCTGCCGTTGCATCATCCAGGTGGATGCTGCACATTGGTGGTGGTTGAGCTGGCTCCCCCCTCTCCATGTAATGCACTTTGAGGGTCTTGAAAAGCACCATATAAACACAATGTCTTCTATTGCTGGAGATGGGAGATGAAGGGAAGTTTTGTCTGAGAGGAGGAAGGATGGAGTTTTACCAGAAGAGCGCTGGGGTCTTGTCGGAGGGAGGAGGATGTCCTAAAATTGCTGCCATAAAATCAGTAAACTTTAATGAACGTGAACTGAAAACACTATAGTGAAGCACGTTGATTTTTGTAGCAGCTGATTCAGATTTCATGATATTTCAAAGCACTGATGATGATGATCTTAATTTTGTTCCATTTATGTCTTAATTGGCCTCAAGAAAGGAAAACTTCATTTGAACGTTGAGCAGACTTGACCAGTTGATTTCAGTTCATTATTTGTTATTCTTCAGTCACAAAAATAAATTAAACTGATCATAATGTCAAATAAAAAGCAGTTTTTAAGAGAGTACTGTATACAGAAAAAGAGACTTATGAGAAGTCTAATTTTTTGTTAAAAATTTTAAGAACTGTAATTAAAAGAAATTGTTAATGATGAGAGTGTGATATCATTTAACTAGCGAATGTAACAAAAACTTCTTGATATCAAAGGTGGAGAGATGAATGTTAAAGCTCAGGCCTTCTTCATGCACCTCACTTCTTATTGTTATTTTGGTCCTTCTGATGGACTTTAACAACACAACAGTCGCCGTACCTGATGTCAATGTCTTGATGTCCCACTGGCTGATCTTCTCCAGACTCTTCTTCAGACATGCCAGCTCCTTTCTCAGGTCCTCACAAGAGAAATCAGCAGTGACAGTGAAGCTGAGTGAGTCTGCATCAGCAGGAAGAACACAGCGAGATGAGAAATTCTGTATGAGAAGGAAAGAGGGAACAGTGAAAAATAAAAAGAAAGGTTTGTTAGGAGAAGCTCTTCTGAGTTAAGGGATCTGTGTGGTGAACAGTTGACTTGCCTTTAGGAGTAACAGGTGATTAAAACACTACATGTAGAGCGTCTAAAGATCCCGGTAATACTTGTTACGTTGTACGGTTTCCTGCGTGTTCCCGGGTCATGTGACGTCATCTGTGTGCCCCTCTCCTAGTGTTCATTGAGAATATCTATGAGTGGAGGTGAGCACGCTGTACTCTCGAGTTAATTCAAATATCGGAAATTGCTTGAATTTAATTTTCTTTTTTTGGAGGCAGGTATAACAATATGATCTTTTCGAGAATTTTAAATTAATTTTGGTTTTGTATTAATGTGAGCATTTCATGGCCTTTCATATATCTTTTTTATTAACTTTTCTTGTTGTGGCATAATGTCTTTTTCTTTTTTTACCTGCTGACATTTTAAGTTTTTAATTGTGCTGAGCAGTTCATGATTATTTCAGTTATAAATACTACTGTATGTGGACCTGGCATTGAGAGGTAAGTCGTCATCATTGTGTGTCCATCTGTGTGAATTGTATGGACAGAACTCAGAAATTTGTGTTTTTGTGTTTTGTTTCTTCACATTTCAATCAGTTAACAAATATGAACAGACAAAGGAGCTTGGTGATGTTGCCTTATTTCTTTTATGGAGTTTGCACCAAAGCTTCAGAGGTTCATGGGAGTCAAAGCCCAAGCACAGCAGCACAGCGTGAGCAGTCAACATCGGTTACACAGAAGGTGAGAGCTTCCTTCATTCATTTATTGGCTATTTATGAACAAGAATTTCATTGTAGTTTCACATAATACTGTATATCATCGACTTTGACTTTCAAAAAGCTTTTAACACTGAGAGGCGAGTCACTGGACAGCAGGTAAGGGGACTGAGGGTGCAGTGGGCAGGTGGGTGCAGAATTGACTTGGCACACAAAACAAAGCATTGAGCTTTTTATGGTTAAATTAAATGTAAAGACTTTCACATGGTATTTAATATAATTATACAATGAACGGCCCGCAGCTAGAAACTGTACATGATGATCAAGAATTGGGAGTCTCCATGTGGACATCCTCATCCTCAAGCAGACGGAGTAGAGAAGACAAGAGGCAGGCTGAGTTATATGGCGCCCACTATGTGTGCAAGGAGGGAATTTCAGTAACCTGCAGAACACACTGGTGAGTCCACATCAGGAGTATTGTGTGCAGTTTTTGTCACCAGATTAGACAAATGACCTAACAATACAAGAGAAACTCAAGAGACGAGAATGGACTGTGGGGTCTGAGCTGTGAGGAAATGCTGAAGGGTTTGAATCTCCTCAGTTTAAGAAAAGAAACGTGAGGAGGCAACAAGACAGAAGTGTTTAAAGATATGAAGAGAATCTGTGTCATCTTTTATTAAACATCACTTTTGAAATTGAAGTTCCTTAAGAGTAAATTGTTCCACATGGAGACCTGTAGATACATGGAACAAGTTACCTCGTAGTGCAGATGACACAACAACATTTTTGACAATATTATTCAAATGTGAACAGACGTTCTGTGTTGGGCTGATTGGCCTGTTCTTATCATGTTGTAACAAACTTCTCAGATCTTTTGACTGTTCCTTTAAAAGTTGTCAGGTCCCAGACTCCCCAGTCTGCTTAGATTCTCTGTGAGGCGGCCCTCTCACCTTCAGGAAGTGGACGTGGTCCTTCGTTTCTAAAAGCTCCATCAGCTCAATGTCTTTCCTCTTTAGCTCCTCGATCTCCTTCTCCAGTCGCTCCATGACTCCTTCAGCCTTCTCCATTTCTCTCTTCTCTTGTTCTCTGATCCTCTCAGTCACTTTCCTGTAGGCCTCTTCAATGCAGTGAATCAGATCAGTGAAGCTCTTCTCATTTTCCTCTAATTCTCTTCCTACAGAGACCTGATTAGTTTGAAAAAGACATCAAATTGAGTCACCTAATGAGAATCACCAGTCACAAGACACTGCAGTTGGTGTTTAGATGTTGTGAAGGACAATTTAAATAGATGGGCATCCTGGATGAGGGACCACAATTATGCAAAGTGTTGGGTGGCAGCAGCTCTCTTCCAGTCCTCCCATTTGGGCACCAGCAGGATGGTATGATGCACTGTATGTATTCTGAACATGCACAACTAGGTGCAAAGCTGAGGGGCAGACAAGTGGGTTATATCAGTGCGTCTTCCTGTGCCCTATGCCAGTCCAAGTAAGACTGAGGAGATTAGGAGGCTAATCTCATACCAGCACTCTTGGTGTAGGATGATGGGGTCAGGATGGGTGGCATTTGAAGCAGAGGAGCACTAATGTGAGCTTAGCATGTGTCACAGTTAAATTATTGGAGCTAGTTATTAACTAAAATTCAGTGAGCAGTCAGCATGGGCTTAGACGGACTGGGGTCTCATGTTTCATTAACATGCAGGAATTCTATTAGGACACAAACAAAAGCACACAAGCCTAGAAGCATAAACCACCACAGAGGTTGGTCTGTCAGGACGGCTCTCCTTCAGTCACTTACCCTTCCTCAACTGTCACCTCTGTGTATTGATTGGACTTCACAGAGTTGAGTGACGTGTTGTGAACTGCACTGAAGACACACTTGTTGGTCCAGAGCGGCTGTATTTACTATTTTAGGACAATAGATGGTGCTAGACCAGTTAGTGTGATTCTGTAACCTTATAAAACAGAAAACTGCTCGTCAAGAACGAGAAGAACAGAAGATGTGCTGAATAGACTAAGCTGAAATACACAAGAAAAGGATGGAAGGAGATCTCATAAACGAATTCTGGCAGCATTGGGCCTAATGCAGGAAGCAATCCTAGACAGTGTGCCAGTCCTTTACATGGCAGGTCCTGCACAAACCCACACTGGCAATCATAAAGGGCCAATTTTAGAGTCAATGGCAATTTACCAAATGGACAAGTAGGGTTGTGTTATAACGAATGGAGTAGCAATAGAAAACTCTCGGGATGCTGGAAGAAGGGGTAACCTACTCAAAGACAATGAATGGAGGACTGTGGATCTGAGAGGCAGCAGAAGAAGTGACCTCTGGACCACCTTACTGTCCTGTGTCATAAAATATTAAAGCTGGTGGAGATGCACACAATCAATTAGTGGAGCACCTTAAGTTATCTCTGATTAATAAAACATGGAGTACTGGCAGCAGTGAAATGTCAAGGAGGACACAATACAACATTTTCTCTCTGTCTCCCTTTTCCTGTCCCTACACGTCATTACCAGTGAAGTCCTGCCAGCTCTTCTAGTTATAGTTTATTTCTCCTCACTTTGATATGAAGTGTCATTTTAATTCCACTCACCTTCATCTGTTCCATGGCCCTCCTCGTCTCCTCCAGTGTCTTCTCTCTCTCCTCAAGTCTCTTCTTGATTTCACTCATCGTCCCCCCCAGCTGTTTCTGTTTGTAGACACAAGAAGACACATACGTGTGGTCTTAGCCGAGTTCAACGTCACTTTTTGATTTCATTCTCTCTTTATAAGTCCTGTCATTCATTTTATGTTTCGTGACACGACTAATGACTTTTCTCACACTTGTCTTCATGTTGACACAGTAAGTGACACACAGAGATTTGATTTAAATAAAGAACAAAAAAGGTCAAAAGAAAGGTTTAATGTGACAAACTGAAGATGGAGTTTGGGCTTGAAGAGAATAAAGAAGACAGTCTGAAGACACACTGGTGTGTGAGGTACGTAGATCTTGAGATTTACAGTAGAAGACTCAAATGATTGCTGTTTTCACTTCATTTTTCTTGTGTCTCCTTAAAGTTATCGTTAAGAGTTATACGTCAATTTTACAGTTTTGACACCTGAGGATTTCAAATTTGTTTTAAGAAATTAGTGTTAACACTAGAATTACCAGAGCCTACGAAAAAACTCGTAATTCCGTCCCACCTTAAATCGCTTCTTAAATCCCTTCACACCTCTCCGCCAGCGTCCTTTGTACTCTAAATGTGCTGTGATAAAGAGAAGGTAGAAGCAGCAGGCTATTCCATCCCCCCACCAATTTAGAACGTGCACGAACTTCTCTCAGCTCATGCCTTGATTGAGTATCTGGGAGTGAAGTGGAGTTTTAGAGTGGAAATAATGAAGTAATTTAACTCCCTTAACACTAGAATTACCAGAGCCTACGAAAAAACTCGTAATTCCGTCCCACCTTAAATCGCTTCTTAAAACCGTTCTCACCTCTCCGCCAGCGTCTTTTGTTAATCTAAATGTGCTGATAAAAGAAAAGCTGCAAGTAGCCGGCTATTCCATCCCCCCACCAATTTAGAACGTGCACGAACTTCTCCCAGCTCATGCCTTGATTGAGTATCTGGGAGTGAAGTGGAGTTTTAGAGTGAAATAATAGATCGTTGTTTGGAACACACGCATTTCATGTCTGTTCCGTTTCTACAGTAATCTGTGTAAACACATTGTTAAAACAGAAACATTTTTTATATTCTAGTAGTAGATGACAAAATGTAGGCATAAACTATATAATGTATGAAGCCTGAAGTCCAAATATCAAAGAAATATTTTCACATAAGGTACAGATATAACACAACAATTGCGCTTTTATTCAAAAATATAACTGCAGAAACAAAAAGCCGCCTTAACATGCGACATTCACATCTGTTTATTGTAACTGCCTCTGTGGTGCAATAGAATCAGTTCCCGCCTGGGAAACAAAAGGTCGCGAGTTTGATCCTGCGCCACTCCGTTTTGAGAAGTAAACTGCTCTTAGTCTTACTATTTTAGAATAAAAGCATACATTTGATTTTAGTCTGCAACAGCTGGTGCAATTTTTGATCCTTGTAAAGGTTAGCTTTGGTTTTTTTTAATTCACTTTTTATTCTCTCAGTCGCGTTCAGAATCAATCCATACAACCCCATCTGACACGGCTGTTTTCACTAAAGACGCGCTATAGCTCTGCAGTGTACCATGATGCATACTAACGCCCCCAAAGGGTTCTGACACACAAACGCTGGCGAAGCTGCCTTCTTCGTATCTCACCGTCACTTGATTTTCTTTTTATTCAGTTTTTTTGAGTGTTCCTGCCAGTCCCTGCATGTTGCTGTATGCTGTTTCTTTTGTACTCCAGGACATGCAGAGGAGAAAATGGTAAAAAGCAGTAACTTCGGCGCTATATGCAATCATCAGACACTCCCCATCTGCCCGTGTCGTTCAAACACAGGAACATATATTGGTGTAAAAGTATAATAAAAGTGCACTTTTATTCAAGTGCACTTTTTCCATCGCCTTTTCCTGTAAGAAGCAATGTACACACTTCTCTCTATGCTGTGGTTTCTATTACACACCTGAAAGAAAGAGACAATACATGTGAAAATATAATCGCACTAATGCAATATTATTTGAAAATGAACAGCGTCAGATCGGTGTGAATTTATGCAGGAACTGGAAATTCTCTGATGTGGGACCTTCCCCCAGGGAAGAAAGTACAGTGTCAGGTGCTCATTCAGTGTAATAGGAACCATAGCACAGAGAGGTATGTACACTGCAACAAGTACACGTGTCGTAAATGTAGGAAGGACGTCCTTGGGTGTGTGGGAACTGTTAATATTTGAATGTGATGATTTTATATAGCACGGAATGAAAATCTGCACTTCTTAGCATTGCACCATGCAAGCTGTCGTATCAATCGCCTACTGTAACTTGCTTTCTTTTTTCTTCGGTTATACAGGTAGTCTTGAATAAAAGTGCACTTGTTTTGTTTGTGAAATGAAGTGTCTGCGTGCACTTTTCATGGCATTACACGTGTATTTTTTGAGCATGCCCGCTTTGAGCAGTATAAAAAGTATTGAAAAGTATAACAAAACAACGGGCAGATGGGGAGTGTCTGATGATTGCATATAGCGCCGAAGTTACTGCTCTTTACCATTCTCTCCTCTGCATGTCCTGGAGTTCAAAAGAAACAGCATACAGCAACATGCGGGGACTGGCAGGAACACTCAATAAAACTGAATAAAAAGAAAATCAAGTGACGGTGAGATACGAAGAAGGCAGCTTCGCCAGCGTTTGTGTGTCAGAACCCGGGTTTACGCTAGTATGCAGCGTGGTACACTGCAGAGCTATAGCGCGTCTTTAGTGAAAACAGCCGTGTCAGATGGGGTTGTATGGATTGATTCTGAATGCGACTGAGAGAATGAAAAGTGAATTAAAAAAAAAAGCTAACCTTTACAAGGATCATAAATTGCACCTACTGTTACAGACTGAAATCAAATGTATGCTTTTATTCTAAAATAGTAAGACTAAGAGCAGTTTACTTCTCAAAATGGAGAGGTGCAGGATTGAACTGGCAACCTTTTGATTCTCAGGCGGGAACTGATTCTATTGCATCACGGAGGCAGTCATAATAAACTGCTGTCAATGTCGCATGTTAAGGCGGCTTTTGGTTTCTGCAGTTATATTTTTGAATAAAAGCGCAATTATTGTGTTATATTTGTACCTTTTGTGAATATATTTCTTTGATATTTGGACTTCAGGCTTCATACATTATATAGTTTATGCCTACATTTTGTCATCTACTACTAGAATATAAAAAACGTTTCTGTTTTAACAATGTGTTGACACAGATTACTGTAGAAACGGAACAGACATGAAATGCGTGTGTTCCAAATAACGATCTATTATTTCCACTCTAAAACTCCACTTCACTCCCAGATACTCAATCAAGGCATGAGCTGGGAGAAGTTCGTGCACGTTCTAAATTGGTGGGGGGATGGAATAGCCGGCTACTTGCAGCTTTTCTTTTATCAGCACATTTAGATTAACAAAAGACGCTGGCGGAGAGGTGAGAACGGTTTAAGAAGCGATTTAAGGTGGGACGGAATTACGAGTTTTTTCGTAGGCTCTGGTAATTCTAGTGTTAAGGGAGTTAAATTACTTCATTTTACTGACACCTTTACCCAAGGCAACATGCAACATTTGACTCCGTTTCTTTCAGGTGAAGTGATTTGCTCACTCAGGGTCACACTGTCGTGTCAGTAGATGGATTTGAACCCACAGCCTCAGGGTTTGAAGTGCAAAGCCTTAACCACCAAACCACCCTCCTTTCTAAACAGCTGTGGTGCCATTTTGTTTTCTCACAGGCATAGCCATTTTGTGTCTTCCTTCCAATGTTGTGGTGACCCGTTGTAAGGGGTGTAGCCTCAGAGGTCATGACCTGTGACTAATGTGACAGATGGCCAGGGCCACTGCCCGGCCAGGACACCCCTTCTGCTTATAATCCAGGGGAACAGTCATGGGCTGCACAATACCTCCCCCGGGTCGCTAATAGGCAGCCCTCCTGGGTAGCAGTGGTGCCTCAGTTTCTAGCAGTGCTCCATGGAAGAAGGAGTCCTCCACAGCCCTGTTGGGACCCAGGGTGGGCACCAGGGGGTGCTGCAAGGGTTCCTGAGCCCATTTTGGCGGTTCTTCAGCAACTTTAAACGAGTGATCAAGCACCTGGAGCCCTTCCGGGTGGACTATAAAAGGAGCCAGCAGCCACCACTCCAGGAGCGAGAGTCAGGATGAGGAGGACAACGCTTGCCAGGAGGAGTGGTAATGTAGAGTGTGTGTTTGTGTTGGTGTTTTTGCTTGGGATTTTGTGGGACTGTGTTGTGGCTGAGGGGCACGGGGAAAACAAGTCCAATTCAGCGATACTATTCAAAATGTCGTCTATGGAGTATTCTGCTTTCCACACTCGCTGTGATCTCTCGAGAGATATCAATGCCTTTTTTGCTGCTGTTTGTTCCTTGCTACTCACACGAGTGTAGGGAATCTCATACAAACCAATGAAGATAACTTTCCTTCTAGCAAAGGGAGTCCAACTAAAACATAACAACTGGTTTTGTCACCGTTTACAGTTGATTACCACCATTAATCCCCCCTTTTGACAACCCTGAAAGAGTTAAAGAGATATTCATACATGAACATATGAACAAAAAGGGAGGGAGACCCAGCGCTATTACATTTGTGCTTGATTTTACCAAGGGGGCTCTCCCAGCTCTTCCAATCATGTTTGTTTCACCAAGAGGCAATGTCACCTGCATGTAGGTCGTCAATGAACTCAAGAAGGTAAAATCAGGTGGTGAGGCCATGAAGGTTGAGAAACACAGAACTAGAGGTGACAGTATTGACTTGAGATGAGGAATTATGGAGTCATGGCTACTGTTAATGAGGCTGATATAGAGGAATATAATATTAGTGGTTACACCAGCTTCAGGAGAGATAGACAAGGAAGGAAAGGAGGGAGTGTGGCGCTATGTGTGAAAAGTAACATTCAGGCCCATGAATTTAAGGTGGAAGAGGAGGATGAGTCAGAATCACTGCGGGTTAAGCTAGTAAGGAAGAAAGCCAGAGTTGGAGTTTGCTACAGGCCACTATGTCCTGAAATTTCAGACAATATCATATTATTTAAACAAATAAGACATGTGCAACAAAGAGGATGTAGTGACCATGGAGGAACGTGAACTGTCCAGTGATTTGGAAACTCCCATCACGAATACAAAAGAGGAATCAGAAATGGTGCTGACGGTAAGTGTCTGTTTTTCTCACCCAGTTTGTCTCGAGCCCAACACGACAATTAGAGTTAAAAAAAATATTCAAAAGGTCAAAAGAGAAACAAAATCAAAATGTTAGTGAGGTGAAAGCAAACATCAGGCAATGAAGTATTACTGCAGTAAAACAATGATGGAAGAGAATTTAGGAAACCTCAGGGACACAAAAGAGAAATCATTGGAAACGAGAAGGAAATGAACTGAGCAAATGTGTTCACCAAGGTGTTTATAAAGCAAGAAACAGAAGGAATGTCTCGTAAAGAAGTAAAAACACACTCTGAGTTCATAGATTTTAAAACAGATCAGTCAGATGTGCTTCAAGTTTGAAGACAAATAAAACCTGAGGACTTAATGGGATTTTACCGATTGTATTGAAAGCAACAAAAGACGTCATCCATTAACTCTTATTAGGCCGATAACATCTGCAGAGCCGTGTTCACCTCTGAATTGTACTGCCTTTTATCAGACCTCACTGCAAATTATTATCGTGTTGTGTTGATGGTTGATTTTAATATTCATAAAGATGTGGAAATTCACACCTTTAGCAAATGTTTATACGCCTGCTGGACTTGGTGGGGTTTGCCAAATGTTTGAAGGTCAGAGTCCATCCCGCAATCAGACATTGGGCGCCATTATCAGTCAGGGTGTTGACATTGAAAGTGTTTTATTAGTCCAATAAATTCTGTCTTACCTTGGATGAAGGTGTCTGCTAAATTAATAATAATACTAGTACTACTACTATATCTACTACTTCTACTACTACTACTAATAATAATTATTATTTAATACTAATAATGAAATGACCTCTGATCACTAATTAGGTGTGTGATTACATAAAGACTTATTAAGGTGAGATCATCTGTACTACAACACTGCACAGAATTGTATTTAGGAATCTTAGACTTAATTCAAAAGAACAATACAGACCGAGTGACACGTGTCTATAGCAAGTCTCTTAACTCTTTCAGGGTGGATGTCAGCTTTTGTCGAGCGGAGGGGTTGAGGGTGGTAATCAACTGTAAGCGGTGACCAAACCCACCATTGTGTTTTAGTTCAGCTCTATTTGCTAGAAGGAAAGTTAACTTTGTTGGTGTGAATGAGATTCCCTGCACTCATGTGAAAAGTAAAGAGCAGATCAAAGTGAATGGGCAAAGCAAAATACTCCATGGATGACGGTGTGCATATTATTACTGAGTTAGACTCTGACTTGTCACTCTCCGATTGTAATGCAAGTCAAAAAAGAATGTAATTTAGCAGCATCAGCTGATTGTGGTGCTGAACACTTTCGTTTAGCTGACACACCTACACAAATGTTTGCCACTTACAATGACAAGAGGTACAAAGCAGATTGCATGGCATTGCACTGTGACCACTGCTGCTGCCCCCGTCCCATGAAAACAGCCTGGCAGCCAGCCTGCCACACATTCCAGCCAGCTGTTCTGCCACCCGTGAATGGCTTGACCTGCAGGAGACTGCAAACTGGCGGTCATAGCACTCAGCAACAGACACTTTGTGTTGATTTATGTGTGAAACAATTGCTTTGTGTGCTTTTCAGAAAACTTTGTTTTTAGGAAACAATATTCAGCCCTTGAAGAGTTAAAGAGGCCTGAGACTCTCATAATCCAAGTGATCAGAGCACAAAGAAACTCCGCTCGGTTTAATGAGACCCCTCAGCTCACTTGACTGTCCATGGGTAACACTGAGGATCTCATCCTGGGCTGTTTCCTGCCTTGAACCTGGTCTCACCAGGATAGGCCCCAGCTTACAACTATCTTACAGAAGAACATTCCGGCTTCTCAAATGGAGGGGTAGATTTCTTATCAGATTACATTTAATTTTCAAATACTTTAACTCTTGTGGTTTATTTTATTTCTATTAATTACTCAACTCCACTCACCTCTTTTTCTTTTCTTTCCCTTGCCAGCTCCACCTTTTCATGGCCTTCATGTTCATTCTCCCCACAGACCAGACAGATACACATATCATCGGTTTTACAAAATATTTCCAGAATTTTCTGATGTTTTGCACAGAATTTCTCCTTCAGATTTCCATCAGGATCAGTCAGCTTGTGGTCCTTCCATGCGGCTACCTCAAAGTGAGGCTGCAGGTGAGTCTGACAGAAGGAGATCATGCAGGTCAGACAGGACTTCACCGCTCTGAACTTCTTTCCAGTACAGAAGTCACACTCCACGTCTCCAGGGCCGGCGTAGTTCTGAGACTGAGGAGGACTAAGTCCCATCTTCTTTAATTTCTGGATCACTTCATTGAGCAGAGGGTTTCTATTCAGCTCAGGCCTTGTGGTGAAGGTGTGTCTGCACTGAGGACAGCTACACACTCGGCTGTGATCCCAGCAGTCCGTGAGGCACTTCAGACAGAAATTGTGACCACAGGGGATCAACACGGGGTCACTAAGGATGTCCTGACACAGCGAGCAGGTGATCTCATCCTGTAATTCAAACAGATGGGATTCAGCCATCGTCAATCTGAGGAGAGGCAGGCAGAGAGAATCAGTCAGGCAAACGAGGGGTAGTGACTTGTGAAGAAGTCAAAGTGGAGCTTTATCTTTACTTTGTGAGGAGGAGGAGGAGATTTAAAGTGAAATCTGAGAGCACATCTGAGAAGACAAACATTAGGAGTAGTGCTGGGGTGTTGGTTAATATTTAAGTGAATCAAGGTCACCACTGCAGTTTTATTCACCTGAATATCTCCAGATACGAATTATCTACTTGTCTTTACTGACCAAGAATATTGGCTTAGTGCTTGGGGTTACATGTCATGATTTATAGAATGAAAAGTATTGAGTTTGGACTGGTGCTTTGACTTCATTTCACTTTTTGATCTTTCACTCAAAAAAATGTTTATCTTCAGATTTTAGAAACAGCACAGAAACATAAGGCTGTCTGGAAGTCATCGGAGGAGACGTCTGCTTGGGAAGTTCAATCCACAGCCTTAGGGTGCAGCCATCACAAAACAGTGAGGTATGGACCTCCAGCAAGACTCAAGAGACCCTGGGATATAAAGTCATGTTCGGCCTGCAGCTTCCTCCAAGGCTTCTCCTTTTTATTCTTTTCATAGTCCTTCCTCTTTTTGTTCTTTAGTTAGCTTTACCTTGATTGTTGATTTTGTTATTTATTTTTAATCACTGGAACTCAGTCTAAGAGGACGTGGTCTACAACACCTAGTCTCTGCTCAGGGGTGTTCAGTATTTACAGTCCAGTATTGAGTGGGAGTGCTGAATAAATTTAAGGGGAGGTCAGCATCAGAGTGGGGATGAGACCTAAAGGTCCTTCTATGTCAAACTGTATTGCAGCTTGTTGTTGCAGGTCTTGAAATGTAGTATTCTAAGGTATACGGAGTCCATTTAAGGACAACTTCGTACCTCTGAAAAACATTCCATCCTCCCTCCTGCGCCTTTGAAAATGGCCTCCACCCTCCAACCTCCAACAAAAACTGCTTTGGTATTCCGTCATCTGACAAAGTGCCATCCTCCCCACCGCCTCAGACCTCAGACGTCTCATCTTCTTGTCTAACTTGGTATATGTCCAGATTTGTCATATCTCTCTAGTTCAGTGGCTCTGTTAATTATCTTCCTTTTTGTTTGGTGTGTTTGGTCAAGTCAAGTCAAGTCATTTTTATTTACAGAGCTCATTTAAAACAACAGCAGTTAACCAAAGTTCTGTACAGTTTCCATTAATAGAATGATAAATTTATACAATAAAGATAAACAAGAAAAAACAAGCAACAAATACTCTCATGCTGTTTCAAAAGCCACAGAGAAAAGATGTGTTTGATTTAAAAAGTGACTTGATATAAAGGAGTAGACAATTACAAAGCTTAGGGGCAGCTACTGCAAAGACCCCGTCCCCTCTAACCATAAGTCTAGACTTCTGGTCAGAGGACCTCATGAGGGAGAATACGGGAGGTCAGAGGTCAGTAAGATAAGAGGGGGCTTAATTCAGAGACTCGAAAACAAGCGATAAGATTTGAAACTCAATCCTGTAGTGAGCAGGCTGCCAGTGGAGCTAAGACTGTGGTGATGTGACTGATGTGGGGTGATGACGGGTTCACTCCTATATAATGAGCTGCAGACGTCAAGCTGAGAGGAGACAAAGGCAGGAATTACTTTCTGAAAATCAACTGCAGACGGACTTTAGCAAATCCCCTGAGCTGACAGAAATGGGCTTTAACAATGGAGTTCATTTGTTTGTCCAGTTTGCAGGAATTATCAAAAGTCACACCAGGATTTTTAGTCTCTTTTGCTGTTACGCTCTGCTTGCCTACAAAACATATGGTCAGAGGTGTGCATAAGACGATTTCTTAGGATATTTTAGAAGGCTTTTGATCAGGTACTCTACGAGAGGTCAGATATTAAATTAAACAAAGTGGGAATTCAAGACAGAGAAAGCAGCCTTAAATTCCGGAAACAAAGGATTATGGGGCCATGAACCTTAGCAGGACTTTTTTTAATTAAAAGTGGTGTACGTGAGGGGTCACTGCTTTTCTATTACATATAAATGATCTGGACAGGAATATGAAAAACAGTGGAATCGTAGATAATTTAGAATCATCTGAGTCAGATCTGTGGGATGTGGACAGAATACACATTTGGGCAGATTTGTCACACATCAAATTTAACAGAAGATGATGTAAATGATTGCCCCGTGTTAGATCTGAATACACAATGTGTTCCTCCAAGAGGAATCATGGCTCATGATCCAGAATAAGTGTTGGGAAGCCAACCCAGTTGTCTGTAATTACTTTTAACATCCACAAAAATTAACGTACTATGGTGTTTGAAGAACAAAGAATAACGCCTCTTAGGATCTCATGTGGGGTCAAGGCACAAAGGAGCTCTGTCTCCTCACTCTCCCAGTCAATGAGTGACGGCGCTGTGCTTTTATAATCCAGGGACCCAAAGGGGTGGGGTCAAATGACCTCACTGGGCGGGGTCTCGCACTGTGGAGGAAAAGGAAGATAACACAGTTAGCGGCAGCTCCCCCTGTCAGCCCACAATGGAATTACATACCTGGGAGGATGGTGACCCTCTGATATCAAATAGGATATTAGATTATATAGCACCTTACACATTGTCACTGATGTGTGGAGGACAAGTCAAATGGGTTATTCTTCAACTATATAGTGCACTAATGGATCTTCACCTGGAGTACTGTGTGTAGTTTTGGCCTCCATATTACAAAAAAGAAAAAGCAACACTAGAGAAAGTCCATTTGGGAGCTGAAAAGTGAGAATCAAGAAGAAAGAGTGAAAGACAGTTTAAACAAATGGAGATTAAGATGTGACATGACTGAAATGCTTCAAATGATATGATGGTCCAGTGGATCACCTCTCATTAACACAAAGACACAGCTGAATAATTCTTAAGGCAAAATTTCACAAAAATTATAGAAAGACGTTCTTCACGTGGAAAAAGTGACCTAGTAGTGTGGTAGAGAAAAGAACTTTAGGGAGGTGACTTGATGTTATTTGGATAAAATTAGGTGAGCAGGATTGGTGTTCTCTGTTTGGCTGAATGGCCTGCTCTCTTGTTCTGATATTCCAATGCACCAAACAACAGATCCTATTGGTATTGTTTATTTGACTGGCTCAGCTCAGTGCTTAACCTGACCAAACTGATACTACTTAATGAAAAAGAGCCTTGTGGATTGTCGAGTCCAGTTTCCACAATTTGACTCTTTGATATCTGTGGATTTAAACACATAATGCCCATTTTGTTTGGTCCTCATTCTTAAATGGCGTTGTCTCTGATTTCTTTGCAGATGCCACTTTTAGAACTCTGTTTAAGAAATCAGCCTCAGACCTGAATCCTCTTAATAATAACTTTGTACCCACTTATGGCCTGTTTCTGATGAAATCCCACAAACCCCTTTGGGAGCTGCAGAAGCCCCTACAAACTTGCCTTCTACTCACATTTCCCTCCGTCAGACCCTTCATCTCCCTGAAATCCGGAGCGTCAACAAACACTGAAAGGGCCAGACTCCCAGAATTCCCAGAGCACATGAGCTTATCCTGGACCACACGGTCAGTCTGTAATGTCATTGGCAGTTTGGAGGAACGCAATGCTCTCATGTCTCCTCCTATCTCCACAACTGCCTTCTGTCTGGACAGGGGGCCTGGAATTGGTGACCACAAGTGACTTGCCTGTCCTCTAATGTCCAAGAGGAACAGTGCATGCTTTATAGAAAATTGTATTCTTAAAGTTGGTAATCTCGATGTATTAGAAAAGTATTATCAGCACATAAAAAAGTAGACACTATATTTTATGAATTATTAAGATGTAAGGGTTAGGAGTTAAACAGATCATATATATATATATATATATATATATATATATATATATATATATATATATATATATATATATATATTAAGCCACAGAACACCATTACCTCTCCAAGTTAAAGCCTGGACCTGCAGGAGAGTTGTGAAGACCCCTTAATAAGGAGGGGAATTTAAACTCTTGGGTTGTAAATACTTGGTAAGTGCTGGGAAAGAAGGGGATGCAGGTAGGGCTTGTCAGACAGATATGATGGACAGTGAAGAGTTTGACACCCGCCCAGCTGAGAGATAATGGTAAATTAATTAGAGGCAGGACTAAAGTGAAATGTTGAGGAGTCAGATGAGGGAGAATAATGGCTTAAATGATAAGAATTGTAATAAAAGAAAAAGTGGATCACAGACCCGAGTTCGATTCTCTGCTGGACAGAATTTTTTTTTTTTAACCTTCGCCGTTCTGCCTGCCTGAACTCCCTGTCTATCTATGTAGTAATAACAGTAATTTTATTATTATTATATAACAGCTTCCCTGTCTGCCTATCATATAGTGCCTTTCCTTCCTATCTATCTATATATCTATCCCCTTAGCTGTTTTTTATATATCTATTATACAGTGTCCTATGTGGTGCAAAACAGGCAATTACAATGATTTTCGGAATATATAAAGTCAGTCCTGAATATATAAAGTCAAAACTTGAATATATAAAGTAATTTCTGAATATATATAGTCAGCGTCAGAATATATAAAGTCATTACTGAATATAGAAAGTTAGAGTTGGAATATATAAAATTTCCGTGCTTGTCATTTCACTCGTACTAGTGAAAGGTAAACTTCGACAGAAGCCACTCAGAGTCGATCGGGCATGTGAGGTTCATCCAAAAATGCGCCCATGCAAAAAGAATAAATAAATATCGTGTTCAAAATGCCAGGCACGTACATCATTTTGAATGAATTAACTGAACAGTGGGTTTTTTTTAATATTTTTCTGAAGATGTTTTTGTTAACTTAGTTCATTACGTTGTAGTAGGAACTCATTGAGTTTACTAAAAATGTGCCTGAGTCGTTTCAATCAATATCAATATAATCTGAATTTAAATTTATATATTTAGGAATGAGGTTATATATTCCAAAGCTGATTTTATATATTCGGTAAAGACTTTATATATTCTGACGCTGACTTTATATAATCAGGCTTTGACTTTACATATTCGGGAGTGACTTTATGTAAGTAACATATACAGTAAATGTTAATGTGTTTGGGCACATGCACCGTCCTTTGTATGTAAGTGCCAGATCTAATGTTATTACCTTTATTTATTTACTTACTTCCTACAGCGTAAAGTCACGAGTGCAGTGCTTCCCATGTACATATACAAAGTACAGCGATGACAAAAGTGCATTCTTGGTCTGATGTAGAACAATCATCATGATTTGAGTTGACCTCTGTTATGTGTCTGTGAAAACAGAAGTGCCAAATGCGGGGGGGTTTGGTGGTTGAGTTGGGATTGTGAATGCGGCTGAGAGAATAACAGAATAAAAAAAAAAAGCTAACCTTTATAAGTATCATAAATTACACCGGCTGTTACAGACTGGAATCAAATGTATGTTTTTATTTTAAAATAGTAAGAATACGTGCAGCTCACTTTTCAAAACGGGCTCATCTGAATTCAAACCCGTGAAGTTCAGACTACCAGTCAAGAGCTGATACTGATGAGCCACCACAGTACTCTTACCAAATGCATGTGAATATCGCACTCTAACATGGGTTGTTTTTCTGTAGTTATATTTTTGAATAAAAGTGCACTACTTCTATTATATTTGTACTTTTTGTGAAGCTGTTTCTTTGATATTTGGACTTCAGGCTTCACACATTATAAACTTCATGTCTACATTTTGTCAGTTATGAATAAAACATGAAAAACGTTTCTTTTTTAGCAATGTGTTTACATAGATCGTTGTAGACACGGAACACACATGAAATGCAAGTGTTTGAAATAACGATATAGTATTTATAAAAGGTGTCATTTTGCTTGACTTCTCACTCTATACAACTCCAAGCAACTGACACGCAGGTAAACAGACTTGAGCTGAGAAAACTGTGCGCCGGTACGGGATGTGATAGTACAGTAGGCTGCTTGCTGTTTGCTGCTTAGCCACAAATTTAGAAGACAAAAGACATGACAGAGAGGTGTGAAGCATTTTAAGGTGGCACGGATCTATGAGTTTTTTTGAAGGCTCTGGTAATTCTAGTGTTAATGCCATGAACAAATATTGGAGTGCAAAGAAAAAGTTAAGTGGCCAAGAAAAAGAGATCCAGAGAAAGTGCAATCAGCTCCAGCTGGGGGGTTGACATGGAGAAACAAAAAGGAAACCCCGGCTGCGCTAACCCGCGCCTCAGACGCGCCCAGAGAATCCTACTTGTGAAGGGTTAGGGTTGTGAAGGTCAGTGTCCAATGTGCAGATTCAAAGCCAGTGACAAATAATGATATTGAGATGGTAAAGTGTTACTGTAATGTTAGGCACTGGAGCGGCATATACACGCGTCAAAAAGAGGGTCACAATGCACCTACCCATGTGGGATTCTCAGGACAAATGCAATTAATACCTTTGACAGCTCCAGTGCCTTTGTGCATATAAAATAAAATGACCCAAATTCTGATATTAGCTCCTGACAGCTCGCCGGTAAATTTGTTGAGAAGGGATGCATTGTGCAAGTTAAATGTGACTATTTGGAGGGTCAGACTCAAAGGACAATGTGAGTTATTGCAGTGACAGTTTATCTAATAGTGGACAGACCACCTCATTCTATCAGCCAAGCGGTAACTGACCACTGAAAAGTGTGAGGATCGTTTATTGAGTTTAAGTTACTAAAAGCTAGAAAGCCCAAATTGGAGTTTCATTTCCCAATGATTCACGAGACTACAAGTGACAGTCAGCTGGAGCAGGAATGGCTCTCTTGTCAGGCTGGTCAGCTTGCCTCGCACTACATGGTGATTGGAGATCAAGGAGCCGCAGTGCAGAGAGATCACAATGAATTTACTAAAAGGGGGTTTAGAAATTCTCTTGCCGTGCCCTACATAACTTTGTTGGTAGCGCAAGGGTATGAAAGCAAAAATTTAGGACCCATAATGAAGAATGCAGAGTAAGTGAAGTGGAATTCAATGAATGATCCAAATGATTAATAAATCTGAGAATAAAAAGCATCTAAGAATGTTATATTCCTCCATTATGGAAGGAGTGACTAAAGTAGCAGACCTGCCAGCCTCCAGACAGTTAAAGAACCATAAAACAGAGAAAGAGCTGCTGAAATCTGAGATGGAGAGTGCAGTCCTGAGCAAACTCTGGTCTACACGTGACACAGACGTAGGCGTAGTGGTCACGGCTGATTTAGTTGAGGTGGGAGTGAAGCCTGAAAGCGGAGCCCCTTGGAAAATTCAGTATCCACTAAAACCAGAGGTCAAGGAAGGAATTTACAGCACAGTAAGTGGCTGATTGCAGCAGGAGTGCTAAGAGAGACACCGAGCATTTGTAACACGCCCTTGGCTCCCTGTTCTGAGATGACAGATCAAAGTGGAGGTTAATGCAGGACTAAGAGCAGTAAATGAAGTAGTGCAGGATCAGCCAGCAGACGTCTCTCACACCCACACGCTGCTCACAAATGTTCCGGTGAAAGCAAAGTATATTTCAGTCATTGAGCCGTGTGCAGCTTATTCCAGCGTTCTGTTAGTTGAGGCAAATCAGCCACTGGTCACCTTTACATACAGAAAGGCTAGGATGAGGATGAAGATCAGCAGAGCAACGGCTCCGTCACAGTTGGAAGGAATAAGTGAGGTACCTCAGGCAATGACAGTGGGACAGATGGGGACATTTTGAGGAGACTTTCATGTACTGACTTTAGCTTAGACTGGATTCTGGAATACGTTTTAAAAACAACTCCTCTGAGAAACACAATGAAGGCTGCAGGGTTACAAAATGTGAAAAATCATTTGAATTGGACAATTGCTGCTAATGTGCTATTTATCTCTATTAAGTAGGTGCTGCAAACAGCTGTTTTTCTGAAAAGTATAAAATAATAAGAATGTCTTAACATGTGATAAACTGAAAGATAATATAATGAACCAGAGAGTAACAGGATGTGTTAATGTGTTAAATAGTAATAATACTGAGGTGAGTTTGAGTGTGTTAAATACAGTTTGGTTATTATGTGTGTGTATGTGTTAAAGAGATCCCTGTGCAGGCATGTAAAACAAGCATAACTGTGTCAACACAAGTGCTGATGTTTGAGAGGATGAGGCGATTGATAAAATGTGTGCAAGAATGGAAGTATATTTGTTTGTTTAAATTGTTTAAATTAAAGGAGCTCTTCATTCTAAAATAAAGAGAGATGAATAGGTTGTGTAAAAGGTCTCCAGATTAGACATGACACTGTATGAGCACCACATTCCTTTAAGTACTGGCCAGGCTCAAATGGAGAGAGGATTTTTAATAAATAAGTCTTCTTCTTCTTTTGGCTGCTCCTGTTAGGGGTTGCCACAGCAGATCATCTTCTTCCATATCTTTCAGTCCTCTTCATCTTGTTCTGTTACACCCATCACCTGCATGTCCTCTCTCACCACATCCATAAACCTTCTCTTAGGCCTTCCTTTTTACATCTTCCCTGGCAGCTCTATCGTTAGCACCCTTCTCTCCTCTGCACATGTCAAAACCAACACAATCTCGCCTCTCTGACTTTGTCTCCCAACCATCCAACTTGAGCCGACCCTCTAATGTCCTCATTCCTAATCGTATCCATCCTCGTCACATTCAATGCAAATCTTAACATCTTTAACTCTGCCACCTCCAGCTCTGTCTCCTGTGCCACCATCTCCAACCCATATAACATAGCTGGTCTCACTACCATCCTGTAGACCTTCCCATCTGTCACAAATCACCCCTGACACTCTTCTCCACCCACTCCACCCTGTCTGCACTCTCTTCTTCACCTCTCTTCCACAATCCCCATTACTCTGTACTGTTGATCCCAAGTATTTAAACTCCTCCACCTTTGCCAACTCTACTTCTTGCATCCTCACCATTCCACTCACCTCCCTCTCATTTACACACATGTATTCTGTCTTGTTCCTTCTGGCCTTCATTCCTCTCTTCTCTAGAGCAGCTCTCCACCTCTCCTGGGTCTCCTCAACTTGCTCCCTACTATCGCTACAGATCACAATGTTATCAGCAAACATCAAAGTCCATGGGGCTTCTTGTCTAATCTCATCTGTCAACCTGTCCATCACCATTGCAAATAACAAAAGGCTCAGAGCCAATCCCTGATGTAATCCCACCTCCAACTTGAATGCATCCTTCACTCCTACCGCAAACCTCAACACCGTCACACTTCCCTCGTACATATCCTGTACAACTCTTACATACTTCTCTGTCACTCCCGACTTCCTCATACAATACCACAGCTCCTCTCAGTCACCCTGTCATATGCTTTCTCCAGGTCCACAAAGACGCAATGCAACTCCTTCTGGCCTTCTTTAAACTTCTCCATCAACACCCTCAGAGCTAACATCCCATCTCTGGTGCTCTTTCTTGGCATAAAACCATACTGCTGCTCACTAATCATCACCTCACTTCTTAACTGAGCTTCCACTACTCTTTTTCACAACTTCATGCTGTGGCTCATCAGTTTTATCCCCCTGTAGTTACTGCAGTCCTGCACATCCCCCTTCTTCTTAAATATCAGCACCAGTATTGATATAGTTAAGCTTCTCGATCTCACTTGTATGGATACTCTGGATCTGGTCGCACCCTTAAAGTTAAGGAGAGCTGAGGTAAAGGTCAGTGTTCAGCCCTGGTTAAATGACACCACTCGTTCGCTCAGATAGAAGTACAGTCAGGCTGAATGGAGGTAGAAAAAGGACAAACTGCAGGTATCTTATGAAATTCTCAGAACTCGCTGGATGTCCTATCAAGAGGCTGTGAAATCAGCAAAATCACATTTTTTATCGTGTTTAATTGCGAATGCTGCCTTGACACCCTGGGTGCTGTTTAGCACCATTAACACTCTTTTAAACCCACCTGTCTGCGGCTTCCCTGAGAGTACGCCTGAGACCTGTGAGCTTTTTCTCAAGTATTTTATAAATAAAATCCAAGCCTTTCATTCCAACATTACTCTTACATTTGTTGACTACTGTGGGATGACAGCAACCCCTCTAAGGCCGGTGCACAACCAGTTTACTTCTTTTCAACCTGCTGACTAATCCTGCATATGAAATCTTCCAATTATCTGCTAGATATCTTACCTGCACACCTACTTAAAGATACGCTCAGAGCTTTTAGTCCAATTGTGCTGGCTGTTATTAACAATAATCTAACATCTGGTATGTATAATGCCAGACAACTTTAAACACGCAGTTGTTCAGCCTTTGCTGAAGAAGCCCACCCTTGATCCTACAGCTCTTTCAAACTACAGGCCTATTTCTAAGCTCTCATTTCTGTCCAGAATTATGGAGAAAGTGGTTTCTTTGCAGTTAATTTCATATCTGGAGGATAACAATGTGTGTGATGTGTTTCAGTCAGGTGTTAAAAAACTTCATAGTACTGAATCGGCTCTGCTGAAGGTAACAAATGATATTCTATTAACTTTGGACTCTGGCTCTTCTGTAATATTAGTCTTACAGGATCTCAGTGTAGCATTTGACACAGTGGACTACGGGGTTCTGGTAAAACAACTTGAAAATGAAGTGGCCATTCAAGTCTGTGAACTGAAAGGGTCCGTGTCCTACCTGAAAGGCAGAACTATGTCTGTTAACACAGATGGGAGTTTCTCTCAGCCAACTCCTCTCACACGAGGCGTCCCTCAAGGTCCCTGAAGGTTTCCCTTCATCTGCTCCCCTTGAGGGCCATCTTTTACAAACACGACATCGCGTCTCATTGTTATGCTGATGACACACAGCTCTACCTCAAAGTTAGTCCTGACTTCACTTCATCTGTAAAAAAGCAGTTGAAATGATTTGATGATATTAAATATTAGATGGCACAAAAGTTCTTGCAATTAAATGAAAATTAAACAGAGGCCATTATTTTTGGTCCTACCACATCTGCAGTTGAAATCGGCATGCACTTAGGACCTTTGGCAGCAATGATTAATAATGATGTTAGAAACCAGGTATCATATTTGAGTCATCACTAAGTTTGGAAAAACAAATCTCCATGGTAGTAAAGTCCAGTTTTTACAAACAAAGACAAATCTGTAAACTAAAATCCTTTCTATCACAGAAGGACTTGGAAACAGTCATTCATGCTTTAATGACATCTCAGATGGATTATTGTAATTCCTTATATGGGGGTCTGCCCAAATCTGCTCTGTCGCGCCTTCAGCTGGTTCAAAACACTGCAGCAAGATTCTTAATTAGGTCGAGAAAAAAGGATCACATCTCCACCATTTTAGCCTCTGTCTCCAGTGGCTACCGGTGAGGCGTCACATTGAGTTTAAAATCTTGTTAATTTTTAAAGCCTTGCATGGTCTCGCTCCAAAATACATCTGTGATCTCCTTCACCCCATGTGCCACCAAGAGCACTGAGGTCATCTGAACGACTGCTCCTTGTAGTGCCGAGATCTCAGCTGAAGTCGAGGGGAGATAGAGCTTTTTCAGTTGTTGCTCCACGGCTTTGGAATGACTTGCCTCTGCACATCAGGTCTTCATCCTCTATGAGGTTTTTAAAAGTCGGCTTAAGACCTGCTTGTTTTCTTCTGTCTTTCATTTTGTATGATGGGATTGTGGTGGATGTACAATTGGTTGTTTTATTAATCTGTTTTTGCATGATTGTTTGTATTGTGTTTATTTTTATGCTTTTTTGTACAGCACTTTGGCGCAACCTCTGTTGTTTGAAATGTGGTTTTATAAATAAATAATCTAATCCAATCAGTACACTTCTTGTCCACTCCTCAGGTATCCTCTAACTTTCCAAGATTCCATTAAACAATCTGCTTAAAAACTCCACTGCCATCTCTCCTAAACACCTCCATGCTTCCATAGGTATGTCATCTGGACCAACGGCCTTTCCATTCTTCATCCTCTTCATCACTGTCCTTACTTCCTCCTTGCTAATCCATTGCACTTCCTGATTCTCTATCTCCACATCAACCAAACTCTTCTCTCTCTCGTTCACTTCATTCATTAGCCTCTCAAAGTGCTTTTTCCATCTGCTCAACACACTCTCCTCAGTTGCGAGTACATTTCCATCTTTATCCTTTATCACCCTAACCTGCTGCACATCTTTCCCAGCTCGGTCCCTCTGTTTAGCCCACCTGTCCTTTTCTCCCTCCTTAGTCTCCAACCTCTCATACAACTCATCATACGCCTTTTCTTTAGACTTTGCCACCTTTCTCTTCTCCTTGCACCTCATCTCCTTGTACTCTTGTCTACTTTCTGCATCTCTCTGACTATCCCACTTCTTCTTTGCCATCCTCTTCCTCTGTATACTCTCCTGTACTTCCCCATTCCACCACCAGATTTCCTTTTCCTCCTTCCTCTGTCCAGATGTCACGCCAAGCACCCTTCTTGCTGTCACCCTTACTACATCTGCTGTAGTTTCCCAGCTGTCTGGTGACTCTTCACTGCCACCCAGTGCCTGTCTCACCTCTTTCCTAAACTCAACCTTGCAGTCTTCCTTTTTCTGCTTCCACCATTTGATCCTTGGCTCTGCCCTCACTCTCTTCCTCTTCTTGATCTTCAACATCATCCTACAGACCACCATCCTATGCTGCTTAACTACACTTTCCCCTGCCACCACTTTGCAGTCTTCAGTCTCCTTCAGATTGAATCTTCTGCATAGGATGTAATCTACTTGTGTGCATCTTCCTCCACTCTTGTACGTCACCCTAAGTTCTTCCATCTTCTTAAATTCTTCTTCTTATTCACCACAGCCATGTCCATCCTTTAGGCAAAATCCACTATCATCTGACCTTCTTCATTCCTCTCCTTAACACCATGCCTATCCATCACCTCCTTGTCTCCTCTGTTCCCTTCATCAACATGCCCATTGAAATCCGCCCCAATCTCCACTTTCTGTCCCTTGGGTACACTGCTCATCACTTCATCCAACTCATTCCAAAATTCTTCTTTCTCTTCCATTGCATACCCAACTTTCGGTGCATATGCACTAACAACATTCATCATCACACCTCCAATTTCCAGCTTCATAATCATTACTCTGCTTGACACTCTTTTCACCTCCAAAACACTCTGACGTGGTGTTCCTTCAGAATAACTCCTACTCCATTTCTCCATCACACCATGATAGAAAAATTAGAATCCACCTCTGATCCACCTGGCCTTACTCCCCTTCCATTTAGTCTTTTGCACATAATTTTTTTTTCTATATCCGGCAACCATTCCAGCAGCTCTGTGTTTGACTTTATATTTGTACCTTTTTTTTTCTATTTTTCTCCAATTCACTGATCACTTCTACCACTTTCTTTAATGTGGAATTGCTCCCTGGACACTTTTTACTACTTTTACTACTTAACATGGATTTTTTTGTGAATTTCCCCTTGGGATTAATAAAGTATCTATCTATCTATCTATCTATCTATCTATCTATCTATCTATCTATCTATCTATCTATCTATCTATCTATCTATCTATCTATCTATCTATCTATCTATCTATCTATCTATCTATCTATCTATCTATCAACCTTCCTTCTCTCCATCATATCTGCTCCCCTTACCAGTCATACTGCCAACATTCAAAGTTCCTACCCTGAGTGCATTGACAATCATAAATTGTCCTTGGAGTGTGTATGTGTGTGTGCCATGTGGTGTACTGGTGTCATGCCCAGCAATTTGTTCCTGACTTGTGCCCTGTGCTGGCTGGGATTGGCTCTGTTACCGTGTGTTATGATATAGCGGGTTAGACAATGGATGGATGGATGAATAAATAAATAAACAAATAAATAAATAAAAGGTTAAAATTAACAGTAAGGAGACGACTGAAGATAATCAGTGGCTTCCAGTCCAGGTAGTGCTCCATAATAAGATATGGTAAAAAAAAAAAAAAGGATAAAGGGAGTTGAATAAAAGAAAATCAACAAGAACCATCCGGAATACGTCAGTGACAGACTGTGCAAGGAGGCTATGGGGAGGAGTAATCAGTGGTATTTAACATAAATAAATTTAGAGCATTTTCTTACATTAAGATTCTGTAAAGATTAACAGTAGTATATGTCAGGCACATACTGTCAAAATGTCAATCAAAATGATGGATGACATTAAACCCTGACCCTTTCCTCTGATTGGTAGATGTGAATGTTGGCCCCACCCCTCCACCTGATTGGTGGATATGAAGGATGGCCCCGTCCTCTGGTGGTGGGTTGCTGAATGACAAACTGTCCCCACCCAGACTCCTGCCCCCTTCACCTGTTTGGTTATGCAAAGTGTCAAGAGCTGTTTGATGGATGTGTGCCCACTCCTTCACCCCACTCCTACCCCCAACCACCTGCTTGGCCGAGGTAAGTGTCAAGAGCTGTTTGATGGATGATGCCTCTGCCTTGGCCCCCGGTCAGGCAGCACCTGAAGGCTGGCCCCCACTTCCCAGCCCCTTCTCCCAAGGACATGTACAGACACATTCCAGCCGGTCCAAGCGACATGAACGGTCATGAATGAATGACGCCTCTGCCTCAGCCCCTGGTCTCGCAATATCTGTTGGTTGGCCCCCCACTTCCCAGCCCCCATCTCCCAAGGTCATGCCCACACATGCTCCAGCCGCACCGATCTCCCTTATAGCCATTCCTGCCTATATTGTGTTGGGTCAGACCCCTGTATCTATATATCTATTATTTTAAAATATCTATCTAATCTTTGCTTTATCATTTGTAAACTACTTTTTTTATCTAAGTCAAAACAGTCTTTTTTCATCTCACTGAAAATCTTCAAGTAGAAAGGTCTAAGCGTCCAGCCGCAGTGGTGAATCAGGTTTCCCACACAAAAACAAGCAGCCCCGCTTTTAGCAGCCCTGCTCTCTCTCTCTCTCTCTACACACAGAAATACAAGCTGACAGGCTGTGCGCCCTCGAGTACGAGCTGTCCAGGGTCTGTGCTCTCCGCAGTCATGAGCTGCCAGGTATCCTGCTGGATGACATCCTGCTGTTGTGCGCTCGCCTGCAAACAGCTGTGTGTGTAATCTCCCACCCCAACCCTGCCCCCCTGCTCTGTGAGGAATTCTTTGTGGTCGTTCTGGTGATAGAGAAAGGCCTTTAAAACACTCTTTGGCAAGCCACGAATATGTCGGTCATTTGTTTAACTCTTTCCAAAGCACATAGCCCCCAGCGTCTTCATGACCTTCTTAGAAAAATGATTTCTTTTATTTATGGATTGGACTAAATGAAATATAATTATTGTTCATACAGACTATTCTCCAGAATCACGGTATGGCATATTTTTGATTATTATATGCGGCAAACAAGTATGCTTTAAAAAAATGGAGTTCTGAATCCTTATATTTTATCCTTAATATTAATATTTCCAAGTTGATTCTCCGGTAACTCCCTTTTTAAAAAATTATAGCTGTTTAAAACGAGATGGGCTGGGGCTTTAAATTCAAAAATGCTCATAGGTTACCATTAATTATTATGTTCAGGACCATCTCTCTGTGTGCAGGCGCGTGAGCACGCTCGTGTGCGTGTACAACGATTAATGTACAAATTCATAGGACTGAAGCAAACAACATTAGTTTTTTCAAACCGAAACAGGCTTTACAATCAAGTAGTTTTTGTCTGAAAATTCAAACTGAGCCTCTTCTCTGAGAATATTCAGGAGTGGTTTAAAAGCGCAGGCATGTTGTTTATTATCTCTAACATAATAAGACATCAGTATTCTGAACTACGTACAGAAGGGCCCGCTTGTGAAATGCGTACTCTTTTGAAACGGATTCCCGCTGTAACCAGTTGTTTTCTGTACGGTGCCAACTGTTTTTAAAAGTCTGAGATAACGAAACATTTTTGCTTTATAAACTCTCATTTGGACAGCCGGTTAGAGACACACACCAAGGGTGAACAGGGACCAGGAGCTTTGCTGCAACGGTGTTTTCATTCATTTCACTAAATGAAATGCAATTATTTTAATACAGACTAGTAGCCCCAGAGTCTGGATGATTTTTAGATGTATCAAGTGTATTGTTGAATCATGAGGTAAATGAATATCATAATATGTTCCTATATTTATGAGATTATATCTTAATACATAGGGGATATAAGATCACGCTGTTTTTACTTACATCTTTAGATTTTAAAAAGTTTTGTATCTATACATTTTTCTGTGGTACCTGTTTCTTTATCTGCTTTTTTTCACAAAGGTAAGGTACCTTTTCAAGATGGACGTATAAAGTATTCATTTTGCATCGGCTCTCAAGTCGCCTCGTTCAACTATTAATTTCATTCGTTTATCCAGTTTACTTTCAGTAGCGTTTCAAAGGTCGCTGGAAGTCGGGGGTTTCTGGCGCCATGGAGCCTTTTGTTTTCGAGGTACTAGGCACATTTTGCGCATGTATTCATAGTTATCCTCTCGAATCTATTAAACTAGTAATGAAAGGAATGGCCGCGCTTAATAGGACTCCGAGAAACCCTGCAGGAGGAATTCTGGTCTGGGTGTGCCACCATCTAGTGTATTGAGGAAGCAACTGCTCTGAATACAGTGTCTCCCTCTGTTCCTTAATTACATTGTCCTCCTGGCTGGGTAATGAACCATGTCCTGTACATGTCAAGATGCCAGTCCATGCCTGTCATCCCTTACACTATATAGCATGTTTGCATACTATTTTTGTAAATAAGGAGTAATATAATGAAGTTATTTTTAAAAGTAACACCACACTGCTCAAGAGAGACAGATTTCATGTGTGCTTTAGGATTTGCTGTGGCCAGTGATGATTTTTAATGTTTTTGCTTAGCTCATTTAATAACATAGGAGCCTTTTGACAAAGGAAAGCTCTGTAAATACACTTGTGTATTTAAACTGAGATTTAAGAAAGCAGGTTTCTACCTTAGCCTGGTTACTCACCTTATCCCAGTTTTGTACGTGCATGTAAAAGCACTCACTCACTGTTATGCTACACAAAATGTTGATATTTTCTGCCTACTCAAAAACTAAAATTATTTCTATTAACACAGGTGATCATTAGAAAACATTTTACAATTTTTAATTAAAAAGTTAAAAACAGAAAAGCCCAATTATGATTTTTTTTGTCATGGGAGGTTCCTAGGGTGACACTTTTCCCCTTTAAACTCTTTCTTATGTAGACCTTAAAACATATTCTTACCAAAATAGTTAATCACTTCCCAATTCCTGTAACTTCATGTAATTAGACAGAGCTCCATGACAGGCAAGAGAAGATTTTAGGTCAAATACACAGAACCATAAAACAAAAGCAAAATAAAGTGTGAACGCCTCACAACATGGTATTGCTAGATGTTTCATTTTTTCCAGGTGACCCATTTTTTGTGTTGCTTGAGGTATCAGCCATAAGTCAAGATCTTTATTTTATTCTTTTTTAATCAGCTTTTGTACTGATTTTATAAAGGTAATCTAGGTAAGATGTGGTCATCCTGTCTCCAAGACAACTTTTCCTTTATTACATTTAATTTTCTTGTCTCTAAAAATTATTCATAGCTCATACGCTTCTGCTCTTAGATCCATGAGGTTATAGCGAGGTGTGCTTGTTTAACTAGAGGCAAGGGATCCGAAGTTCATTGAACTAAAATCATGTTTTTAAAAGCAGCAGCTTTAGCTCATGCTAGTGACCTCATAAATGGGAGCCAACCGCTCAGCACGCTTGTATAGCTCACAAAATAGCAGAGCTAATTACTCTTTCTGCTTAAACTAATGATCAAATATTCAGGTAATTCTTAATGAAACACTAAAGCGTAAGTGAACAAAAATACATGTTCAGTAGCCAAGTAAAATGACCAGGGGCCTCATGTATAACGCCGTGCGTAGAACTCGCACTATAACATGGCGTAAGCACAAAAGCCGAAATGTGCTTACGCACAGAAAAATCCAGATGCAGGAATCTGTGCGCACTCAACTCCCACGTTCTTCCGTTACATAAATCGATCAGCGTGAAAACTACGCGTGCACGCGCTTATGTACGCCCCAACTCCTCCCAGAATTACGCCTCTTTGAATATGCAAATCAATATAAATCGCCCTTAAGCGCAGCCTTCTGTGAAAAGACAATGGGAAAAGCACGGGGTAAATATAAGAATTTCAGCGAATACCAAGTGGAGGCAAAGGAAAAACATACTATTTGTTCAAATAAACCGTGGTATAATCAACAAAAGGAAGTTGATCGAGTGACATAGCGTGTTGGAGAAACTTGAAAGCTCACATTCACAAAGTCACACAGTGCCGGAAATAAAAAAGAAATCACATATCAAAGTCGCCGTGAAAAGCCGAGTTGTAGCCCACTGTCTGAGTATTATATGAAAGCTTATTAGGGTACAGAGAAAAAAAAGGCACACAGTGGGGAAAAAGCACGAAATGTCAACTTCAATCTCGACATTTCCATTTTAATCACGTAATTTATTTTGTCATTAAAGTAGAACATCTTAACTTCATCTTAAAATCGTTTAATTAACCAGTTTCTCAAATCACATTGTAATTAAAGTAGCACGTTAAATGCTTTGTTTTGTATGTGATCTTCTATGTGCTCTGTGTGTGTGAATCACTACTTGGTTTTTAAACCGGCTCTCTTCCTCCAACTGGACACAGAGTCCATTACATTTGTGATATTACAGCTCTCTGAATAACTAAAATACTGAGATGTATACGTCATGTCATTTTCATGATGATAGGAGTTAAAGCACGTTATTAAACATGTGTTTCACTTCGATGAAATAATTTATTGCAGCAGTAATCAGGGGCGGCTCTAGGCTTGTGGTGGCACTGGGCAGAGGAAGAATCGGTGGCTCCTTCGCCCGCCAATGTCATGCACGTGGATGGCCACGTCCGTTGCAAACACTGCATAGCTGCCTTGTGCTCATGACACAAGCATTTAACTTTTGCCGAAATTTGTCGCTGCGTTAACAACACTACTAGTGAAAAATATAGATTATTTAAATGAAGTTAAAGTTTTATCTGTATAATTTAACAAACATATTTTGCTGCATTTCACCTTACAAATGATATCGTCATCATATGTAAATACGCGCTTTATAAAGTGGCTCAGGTTGTGAGATATTATAACTGTAGTGCAAGTTTACAGTGAGGTGATTGTACTTATAAGTACAAACAGTTCTACAAGGAGCACTTGATTGAGTGCATTTAAAGTTCTTGGGATGAAACTGTTTCTGAACCGTGAGGTCTGTACAGGAAAGGCTTTAAAACGTTTTGCAGTGGCTGAGACAGCGTGTCCTTAAAGCTGTATACCGATAATTCTCTTTCAGATCAGCTGCTGCTGTGATTCACACTCAGATACAGTGATATAAATACTCCAAGTGGTGCAATGAGAGTAATATGGAAAAAGATGATCAGCTGTGGCAACTCCTAACGGGAGCAGCTGAAAGAAGAAGAAGGTGCAGTTAGAGTAACAACGCTAAAGCAGTTATGGTATTTGGAATACTATGGCAGTTCCCTGGACCATTATATTGTTACAAGTTAATTACAATCAGATGCATTACACTAATAAACAATATGCGGTTAGTTTCTGTGTATTTATAATGCCGCGTCATGAAAATAATGAGTAACCACACAGGAACAGTAGCATTGCTTTGACGCTGGGTGCCGCCAGTCTGCAAAACCGAACGGAGAGCTTGCGTACGACAAGGTATGAGGTACTGTGCAAAAGTGCGTGGCTTTACGCCAAGTGTAGGTTTTATACATCGCGATTTGAACGTGGAAAAGTTCTTACGCAACATTTCTGTGCGTACGCACCGTTTATACATGAGGCCCCAGGTGATAATGAGGAGAAATCACTCAGAGCTGTAAGAGCTTTCAGGTGAGTACAGTAGAATCAGAGGATGTGCTGCTGAAAGATTTCTGACAGTTCCTTCACTGATCTTTCTGTCGTGAGTGAGGCTATCAAGGGACTCATCACAATCAATTTGATCCTTTAATTTCTACTTTAAATTACACCACAATGGAAAACACTTCTTCTCTTGAAGCTAGGGCAGCAGATTTGGAAGATGTGTGCCCTCAAGTGCGTAACAAAGAATAGAATTTCTAAATCTCGCCTGTTAAAGCTCAATTCACTTCCATCCTGAAGAAACACATTTAATCCTTCATATAAGAAACACAGAGCAGGGTAATGTCTGGGACCTTCCAATATTTATTTAAGTTGTAACTACTTACATGATGGAACCCTTTCAGTTTGGTTTCAGGGCGCAGCACAGCTGTGAAACTGTTCTTCTTAGGGTAACCAATGATTTGCTTATGGCAGCAGACTCTGGACAAACCAGCATATTAATTCTGTTAGACTTCAGTGCAGCATATGACACTCAGGTCAGACATGAAATTCTACTGTCCAGAATGGAGAACATGGGTATCTCTGGCACTGCCCTCCAGTGGTTCAAGTCCTATCTGACTGATAGGCAAAAGTTTGTTAGTCTTGGCAACAGCAGATCCAGCTCAGAACCAGTCACACAGGGAGCGCCTCAGGACTCTGTCCTCGGCCCTCTTCTCTTCTGTATTTATGTGCTTCCCCCTGGCCATATTCGTAGCTATGGACTGAGTTATCATTTTTATGCAGACGATACTCAACTCTACTTCAATGTTACAAGTTCAACTTCATCAGAGCTTTCTCAGCTCACAACCTGCCTCAGTGAAATTAAAACCTGGATGGAGCAGAACTCTTTAAAATTAAATTGTAACAAAACTGAACTCCTGCAGGCTGGGACTAAAATTCAACTTAATAAAATGAGCTCCTTCCCAGTCCATCTTGGCGGTGATCGCATCAGACCTGCCTCTACTGCAAAGAATCTTGGTGTCATTTTTGATTCCTCCCTCTCTTATTCCACCCACATAAATCACATTAAGAAACGTTCTTACTTTCACCTCCGTAACATAGAGCACCTCACTTCAGATATCCTGCCACACTTTTGTTTTTGGTTGCTGAGAATTTTTTTTGATAACTAAAGTTAGTTTTTTTTTGTGGAGGAGTTTTAAAGATATTTTATTAACATGAATTAGTCCTCCTTCCTCTGTGGTCATACATCATATTCATGTGTTATACTGAGAGGATCTTGTCAAAGATGTCCACTCTCTCCTCCCTTGTTAGCACCATCCCTTGAGACTTTGTCTGTAGCTGGACATCAATAAAATGAGATTTTTCTATTTCTTTCAAAGTCTCTCCATGTTATTTCTTTCTGTGCAGATGATATTATTAGTTAAAGACTTTTAAAACCTCACTGACTTTTATTCTTGTTCAGTCTGTGAGAGGCCCAACACGTGATCATGGACACACATTAGTCGTTGTTTATCGTATAGTTTACTCATCTGTAACAGTGATATCGGTGATGTTTGCTTTTCTGATCACATGACGGTTATAACTGAAGCTTCTTTACTTGCCACACAATCAACATTAGTGTTGAGACTCGCTGCTCTCACATAATGAACTCCACCATTACTAGTAAATACTCTATGGCTTTTATGGGTCCTGAGTGATTCCCCCCATGTCAGCTGAGCACCGGTGGTCTTGTCAATCTGTTTAATAACACTTGTTCTAACATTTTGCTCCATTTAAAGTTAAGTGCACAAAACATAAACCTGAGTCATAGTTACAGTAAATGATGCCAGTCACACCCTGAGGTGGGCATGTAGGCTAGCAGAGCACAAGTGGAAAAAGACAAGTTCAGGATATTTTAAAGAACAGTTAATCTAATTATCAGAAAGATGTGAAATCTGCTAGGATAAATTACTTTTCAGATATTATTTCAAATAATTGTTATAAACCTAACATTATAAACACTTTTCTTCACCTGTCTGTTCCTAAATGGCCTGACATGACACCAACAATCTGTACGGATTTTCTCCAATTTTTTGTTCATAAAATTGCTAACAATGAGACCTCACGTTACACCCTCTGTTGGTGACCCGTCTGTCTCTCCTATGTGTACAGCTGTTTATCGTCACTTTGAGCCTGTATCTCTCCATCTATTGTCAGACGTAATCAGTCACCTTAATCCCACAACTTGTCCACTCGTATTCTTAAAGATGTTTCTGAAGTGGTCAGGCCTGGCATTATGGCCTTTATAAACAGATGTCTTCAGACTGGTTCAGTCCCAGCCTTCTGTAAACAGGCTGTGGTGCAACCATTAATTAAAAATGCAAATCTGAACTTTACAGACTTGTTAAACTTCAGACCCATTTCCATGTTACCCCTTCACTCTAAAATAATGGAGAAGTTTTTACAGCTCCAAACATTCTTAAATGAAAATGGCATTTTCTAAGTATTTCAGTCTGATTTTAACACACACCACAGCACGGAGTCTGCACTTCTAAAGATTCTAAATGGTCTCTTTTTAAATAAGTGACTCTGTGGATCCTGCCGTCTTATTGCTGTTAGATCTGACTGCAGCATTTGATACAGCTGACCATGACATCCTCATCATCTGTCTTGAGCAGTCTGTGGTTAGACAAGGAACTGTTTTGCAATGGCTCAGGTCATTAATAATATCCTCAAGTTTGATAAATAAATGAACTCCATTGTTAAAGTCTGTTCTATCAGCTCAGTGTATTAGCTGAGGCTTTCTTAGATTAGCTTTCTTTCTGTAGATGATTTTGAGGCACCAATTCATGCATTTATCTCTTCTCGGCTTGACATACATTGGAGTTAATCAGCATGCTCATCTTCAGCTCATCCAGAACGTTGCTGCCAGGCTTCCAAAAGGGACACAAAAACAGAATCCCATCACCTCAGTCTTAGCGTCTCTGCACTGGCTTCCTGTTCACTACAGGGTTGAGTTTAATATTTTACAGTTTGGGTTTAAGTCCCTGAATGGCTTAGCCCCCTTTAATCTTACTGACTCCTTACATCCTTATTCTCCTTCATGATTTCAGGGGTCCTCTGACCAGGACTTCTTTGTTGTGCTCAGTTCTACACTTAAGCTTAGAGGGGCCCTTGTGTTTGCTGTAGCTTCCCCTCAGCTTTGTATTAGTCGACCTTTGTATATGAGGTTTATTTATTGTATATACTGTATGTCCCCTCCTCGAACCACCTCCTTATCATGGTGGAGGGGTTTGTGTGTCCCAATGATCCTAGGAGCTCTGTTGTCCGGGGCTTTATGCCCCTGGTAGGGTCACCCAAGGCAAACTAGTCCTAGGTGAGGGATGAGACAAAGAGCAGTTCAGCAAACCTTCTATGATGAATGAAAAGTTTGGATGGTGTTTTCCCTTGCCCGGACACGGGTCACCGGGGCCCCCCTCTGGAGCCAGGCCTGGAAGTGGGGCTCGATGCCGAGCACCTGGTGGCTGGGCCTGTACCCATGGGGCTTGGCTGGGCACAGCCCAAAGAGGCAACATGGGTCCCCCTTCCCATGGGCTCACCACCTATGGGAGGGGCCAAGGAAGTCATGTGCTTTGTGAGTTGGGTGGTGGCCGAAGGCGGGACCTTGGTGGTCTGATCCTCGGCTACAGAAACTGGCTCTTGGGACGTGGAATGTCACCTCTCTGAAGGGGAAGGAACCTGAGCTAGTGCGTGAGGTCGAGAGGTTCCACCTAGATACAGTATAGTCGGGCTCACCTCGACGCACAGCTTGGACTCTGGAACCAATCTCCTTGAGAGGGGCTGGACTCTCTACCACTCTGGAGTTGTCCTCGATGAGAGGCGCCGAGTGGGTGTGGGCACACTTATTGCCCCCCGACTTGGAGCCTGTTCATTGGGGTTTACCCCGGTGGACGAGAGGGTAGCCTCCACCCGCCTTCAGGTGGGGGGATGGGTCCTAACTGTTGTTTGCGAGTATGCGCCGAACAGCAGTTTGGAGTATCCACCCTTTTTGGAGTCCCTGGAGGGGGTGCTAGAGGGCATACCTTCTGGGGACTCCCTCGTTCTGCTGGGAGACTTCAATGCTCACGTGGGCAATGACAGTGAGACCTGGAAGGGCGTGATTGGGAGGAATGGCCACCCCGATCTGCACCTGAGTGGTGTTTTGTTATTGGACTTCTGTGCTCATCACGGATTGTCCATAACGAACACCAAGTTCAAGCATATGGGTGTTCATATGTGCACTTGGCACCAGGACACCCTAGGCCTCAGTTGAATGATCGACTTTGTGGTCGTGTCATCGGACTTGCAGCCACATGTCTTGGACACTCAGGTGAAGAGAGGGGCGGAGCTGTCAACTGATCACCACCTGGTGGTGAGTTGGTTTCGATGGTGGGGGAGGATGCCGGTCAGGCCTGGTAGGCTCAAACGTGTTGTAGTGGTCTGCTGGGAATGTCTGGCAGAGTCCCCTGACAGAAGAAGCTTCAACTCCCACCTCCGGTAGAACTTCTACCACGTCCCGAGGGAGGTGGGGGACACTGAGTCTGAATGGGTCATGTTCCGTGCCTCTATTGTTGAGGTGGCTGACCGGAGCTGTGGCCGCAAGGTGGTCAGTGCCTGTCATGGCGGCAATCCCCAAACCCGTTAGTGGACACTGGCGGTGAGGGATGCCATCAAGCTGATGAAGAATTCCTACAGGACCTTTTTGTCCTATGGGATACTGGAGGCAGCTGATAGGTACCGGCAGGCCAAGCGGAAAGTGGCTTTGGTGGTTGCTGAGGCAAAAACTCGGGCATGGGAGGAGTTTGGGTAGGCCATGGAGAACGACTTTCAAATGGCTTCGAAGGATTCTGGTCCACCATCCGGTGTCTCAGGAGGAGGAAGCAGTGCAGTGTCAACACCGTATATGGTGGGGATGGTGTGCTGCTGACCTCGACTCGGGACGTTGTAGGTCGGTGGGGGGAGTACTTGCCTTCCAACTCGGAAGTGGGCTCCCCTATCTCTGGGACTGAGGTCACTGAGGTGGTCAAAAAACTCCTTGGTGGCAGGGCCCCAGGGGTGGATGAGATACGTCCGGAGTTCCTCAAGGCACTGGATGTTGTAGGACTGTCTTGGTTGACACGCCTCTGCAACATTGCATGGACATCAGGGACAATGCCTCTTGATTGACACACCGGGGTGGTGGTCCCTATCTTTAAGAAGGGGGACCAGAGGGTGTGTTCCAACTACAGAGGTTTCACACTCCTCAGCCTCCCTGGAAAAGTCTTATCGGGGGTCCTAGAGAGGAGGGTCCGTAAGATAATCGAACCTCAGATTCAGGAGAAACAGTGTTGTTTTCGTCCTGGTCGCGGAACAGTGGATCAGCTCTACACCATTAGCAAGGTCCTGGAGGGTGCATGGGAGTTTGCCCAACCAGTCTACATGTGTTATATGGACTTGTGGGTTGTACTCCGAGAGTATGGGGTACCAGACCCCCTGATAAGGGCTGTTCGGTCCTTGTACAATAGTTGTCAGAGCTTGGTCTGCATTGCTGGCAGTATGTTGAACCCTTTACCAGTGAGAGTTGGACCCTGCCAGGGTTGCTCTTTGTCACCGATTCTGTTCATAACTTTTATGGACAGAATTTCTAGACGCAGCCAGGGTGTTGAGGGGGTCTGGTTTGGTGGGCTCAGGATTGGGTCACTGCTTTTTGCAGATGATGTGTTGCTGTTTGCTTCATCAGGCCGTGATCTTCAGCTCTCTCTGGAACGGTTCACAGCTGAGTGTGAAGCGACTGGGATGGGAATCAGCACCTCCAAATCCGAGACCATGGTCCTCAGCCGGAAAAGGGTAGAGTGCCCTCTCAGGGTTGGGAGAGAGATCCTGCCCCAAGTGGAGGAGTTCAAGTATCTCACGGTCTTGTTCACGAGTGAGGGAAGAATGGATTGTGAGATTGACAGGCTGATTGGTGCGGCATCCGCAGTGATGCGGGCTCTGCATTGGTCTGTCATGGTGAAAAAAGAGCTGAGCCATAAGGCAAAGCTCTCAATTTGCCAGTCGATCTACTTTCCTATCCTCACCTATGGTCATGAGCTGTGGGTAGTGACCGAAAGAATGAGATCGCGAGTACAACCGGCTGAAATGAGTTTCCTCCACAGGGTGTCTAGGCTTTCCCTTAAAGATAGGGTGAGAAGCTCAGTCATCCGGGAGGCTCAGAGTAGAGCCGCTGCTCCTCCGCATCGAGAGGAGTCAGATGAGGTGGCTCGGGCATCTGATCAGGATGCCTCCTGGATGCCTCCCTACTGAGGTGTTTTGGGCACATCTAATCAGGAGGAGGCCCCGGGGAATACCCAGGACATGGTGGAGGGACTATGTCTCCCGGCTGGCCTGGGAACGCCTAAGGATTTCCCCAGAAGAGCTGGAAGAAGTGGCCGGGGAGAGGGAAGTCTGGGCCTCTCTGCTCAAGCTGCTGCCCCAGCGACCTGATCTCAGATAAGCGGAAGAGGATGGATGGATATACTGTATGTATTTGGTGTATCTATGGTTAAGCTGTACAGCACTTTTCTCAACTTCTGTTGTTTTTCAATGTGCTCTAGAAATACAATTTGACTTGACTTCACTTGCCAAATACTCAACACCAAGACTTCAGTCTTTTGTGTGCAGGTCCTTTTAAAGGTGAGGCCATAAATGACAGGGTGTCTTTGTAGTCAGAGTCTTTAAGTAGCTGAGTGGAAGTCTCAGGTGTGGACTGACTGCTGCTCCTGCTGAAAGTGATGTAAGTGGTCCTCCAGAGGGTCTTCCTCCACTCCAGGCTAAACAGAATTCAGGGTTGTGCTGTCACCTTCAAGTTCTTTCCCATAATATTTTCTCTACACATCTGGTATTTGTTTTGCTCATCCTCCCCATTTTTATAAAATCAATCCATATGAATGTTGTTCCTGGCTAGAAATGCATCATTTACTGATCTAACCTCATGTCCCCCTCTCCATACTGGCATAGCATCACATCACTTGTCTCCCAACTGTTCTGAATGTTGGTGGGATGATTTGGTGAGAGGTGTCCATTTTGACTTGTGTTAAGGGGTTTCCAGGGTCTCTTCTCCTGATGTTGAGCTGTCTCTAGTTAGCCCGATTACAGAGAGGAAATTTAGAGAGGAATCACAATTTAAAAACAAGACAGAAATTACTAAAGAAAGAATCTTTTTAAATACAGGGTGGACCACTGCATGTTTTAGAGATGCAAGGACAGTAACAATGGTGAGTCAACAATAACATCAAAAGTCTCTCTAAAGAGACACAGTTGGAATGACATCAAGACGGGAGGAGGTGAGCACCACAACATTCTTAGAAATCGCCTTAGTCAATGGGTGGGCCTCTCTGGCAGTGTCTTAAATTGGTTTGAATCCTACCTGGCAGGTAGAAAATTCTTTGTGAGTTGTGGTAATCACATCTCAAAGACACATAATATCCGATATGGTGTTCCACAAGGCTCTATCCTGGGTCCGCTGCTCTTCTCAATCTACATGCTTCCGTTAGGTCAGATTATCTCAGGGCACAACGTGAGCTACCACAGCTATGCTGATGACACACAGCTGTACTTATCAATAGGACCTGATGACTCCGACTCTCTCGATTCACTAACACAATGTCTCACTTGTATTTCTGAATGGATGAATAGTAACTTTAACAAGCTAAATAAAGAGAAAACTGAAATTTTAGTGATTGTCAATAATGGATTCAATGAGGTTATCAGAAATAAACTTGATGCATTAGGATTAAATGTCAAGACTGAAGTAAAAAACTTAGGGGTAACCGTTGACTGTAATCTGAATTTTAAATCGCATATTCATCAGACCACTAGGACAGCATTTTTTCACTTAAGAAACATAGCTAAAGTTAGACCTCTTATATCACTGAAAGATGCTGAGAAATTAATTCACGCTTTTCTTTTCAGGCGACTAGATTACTGTAACGCAATCCTCTCATGACTACCCAAAAAAGACATAAATCACTGGCAACGAGTGCAGAATGGAGCTGCTAGAATCCTAACTAGGAAAAGAAAATCCGAACACATTTCTCCAGTTTTGATGTCACTACACTGGTTACCTGTGTCATTCAGGATTAATTTTAAAATTCTGCTTATGGTTTATAAAGCCTTAAATAATCTCGCTCCATCTTACATATCAGAATGTCTGACACGTTATATTCCAAATCGTAACCTTAGATCTTCAAATGAGTGTCTCCTTAGAATTCCAAGAACAAAACAAGACACAAATCATGTGTCTTTCAGATTTGATTACCACAACTCACAAAGAATTTTCTCCCTGCCAGGTAGGATTCAAACCAATTTAAGACACTGCCAGAGAGGCCCACCCATTGACTAAGGCGATTTCTAAGAATATTATGATCAATGGTGTCAAATGCAGCACTCAGATCTAAGAGGATGAGAACAGATAAATGGCCTCTGTCTGCATTCACCCGCAAGTCATTTACTACTTTAACGAGTGCAGTTTCTGTGCTGTGATTTGTTCTGAAGCCTGACTGAAAGTATCAAGAATAGCATGTTTATTGAGGTGGTCATTTAACTGCATAATGACTGCCTTCTCTAGAATTTTACTTAAGAAGGGCAGGTTAGAAATGGGTCTAAAATTTTCAAAGGCAGAGGGGTCAAGATTATTTTTCTTGAGCAGGGGTTTAACTACAGCAGTCTTAAGACAGTCTGGAAAGACCCCGTATCTAATGACGAATTAACTATGTCCAGAATATTGTCAATTAGCACGCCTGATATTTCTTTGAAAAACCTGGTTGGTATTGGGTCAAGGACGCAGGTGGAGGGTTTCAGTTGAGAGATTATACTATGTAATTCAGGTAAATCTATCCTGGTGAAAGCATTTAATTTGTTTATAACGGAGTACCGGGCTTTGGAGGTTCTGCAGTGTTGGGGAGATATACTATGTTATCTCTAATATCATTCATTTTTTGAGTGAAAAATACAGCAATGTTCTCACAGGTTTCACTGGAAGTATTCTGGGGGCATTCCTTTGTGTTACCTGGGTTTAACAGACGATCAATTGTTGAAAATAAGACTCTGGGATTACTAGCATTGTTATTTATAATATTAGAGAAATAGCAGCCTCTCAAGACGGACTGTGTTATTGTATTCTGTTATTTTGCCTTCAATATCTCATAATGGATAGTTAGTTTAGTTTTCCTCCATTTACGCTCAGCTCTACGACATGTTCTTTTTAAATCAGACACTCTTTGGGTCTTCCATGGAATAACAATACTAGAAGATTTTTTAACTGTCTTTTCAGGTGCAACTATGTCAACAGCAGTTCTTACTTTAGAATTAAAGTTTTCCACCTTACTATTTACATTATCCTCGCTATTATAGCTGGCACTATAAACGGACTGATTGCTTAGAATAGTTGTAAGCTTTAAAGCTGCTGATGAGTCAAAGAAGCGTTTTTTAACAAAATGCTTCTCATGAGCGTTTTCTATCTTTATTTCTATATTAAATAGTAGAAGGAAATGGTCTGATAGACCGATATCAGTGACCTGCTTTATATCAACTTTAAGTCCTTTAGTAATCACTAAGTCTAACGTATGACCTGCTTTATGTGTAGGCTGATTTACGAGCTGCCTCAAATCAAAAGAGTCCAGGAGGTTCATGAATTCCTTTACCTTTTGGTCACACTGATTGTCGACATGAAAGTTAAAGTCGCCGACTATTAAGAGTGCGTCATAGTTTGTAACTAAAATTGACATTAAGTCAGAGAATTCCTCAAGGAAAGACGCGTTATATTTAGGAGGTCTATACACGGATAATACGAGAACGTGAGAATCTCCATGAATAACAACGGCGAGATACTCAAAGGACTTAAATTTACCAAAACTAACATCTTTACATTTTAATCGCTCGAGTAAATGTTTGCCAAACCGCCCTTTTTCCCTGGCGGTCGCACGAGTAAAACTGTAATCCGGAGGCAGATTCGATTAAAACTGCCGCCCATTGGAATTAAGCCATGTTTCATTTAGCGCAATAAAATCAATCTTTTTATCACTAATAAGATCGTTTATAAAAAATGTCTTGTTAGTTAAAGCTCTAACATTTAATAGTGCCATATTTAATGTTTCTGAAGGGCAGAGCTGAATTTTATGCGTGTTATCGGTAATCGGAACAAAAATTAAGTTATTTTTGTTAACGCCGCTCTGTGTGTACTTTTTATGTAATCTACAATCCGTTTTTATAGTCTTAATGCAGTGTTGATCTGAAGTAGTAATTTCAATTAAATTATTGGTGTTTATGCCGCACTGCCTAGATTTTTTACGTGCATTAAGATTTGTTATTAGATTATTAATGATGTGCACTTTAACGGAAGACTCTGTTAAGCCATTATGTCCTATCAAACCAGTAGCATTACGTAAGGGGTTAGCAGTAGAAGTAGACAGTCAAGATAAACGAATTACCTTAGCGATGTTTTCGGAGAGGACCCGGGCGCCAAATCTATTCGGATGCAGTCCATCCCGCTTGAAGAAGCGCAGCCTTTCCCAAAAAAGATCCCAGTTGTCTATAAACCCGATGTCTTGATTCTCGCAGAAGCCTCTCAGCCAGTTGTTTAAACCCAGCAGACGACTGTAGTATTCATGCGATCGTCTGACTAGAGGTAGTGGACCCGAGATGAAGATTTTTGCGGATGGGGTCCTCTCCTTCGTGTCTTCAACTAGTGCTGCGAAGTCAGCCTTGAGAACCTCTGACTCTCGGTGCCTTATGTCGTTTACGCTGGCATGTAGAATGATGGATCCAATTGCCCTCTTGTGCTTCTGGTAGAAGGTCGGCGCCCGCCTCATCACATCTCGAACTCGAGCACCGGGAAAACAAGAAACAAAGGATTTCCGATTAGGGCACGTGATATTCAGGTTTCGTACAATTGAATCACCTACCACGATTACATCACCCGGGGTTAAAGGCAGACTGGGGACGCGGAGAAAGGGCACCACAGATGCAATATTTGTTCTAAAGATGTTGATGGAAAAGTATAGAGAAGGCGAGAAGTAGTTAAATTGTGTCTTTGTGCACCTGGAGAAAGCATATGACAGGGTGCCTCGAGAGGAGTTGTGGTATTGTATGAGGAAGTCAGGAGTGGCAGAGAAGTACATAAGAGTTGCACAGCATATGTACTAGGGAAGTGTGACAGTGTTGAGGTCTGTGGTAGGAGTGACAGATGCATTCAAGGTGGAGGTGGGATTATATCAGGGATTGGCTCTGAGCCCTTTCTTATTTGCAATTTTGATGGACAGGTTGACAGATGAGATTAGACAGGAATTTCCGTGGACTGTAATGTTTTCAGATGACATTCTGATCAATAGCGATAGTAGGGAGCATGTTGAGGAGACCCTGGAGAGGTGAGGAATGAAGGTCAGTAGGAATAAGACAGAATACATGTGTGTAAATGAGAGGGAGGTCACTGGAATGGTTTGGATGCAGGGAGTAGAGTTGGTGAAGGTGGATGAGTTTAAATACTTGGGATCAAAAGTACAGAGTAATGGGAATTGTGGAAGAGAGGTGACAGAGTGCAGGCAGGTTGAAATGGGTGGAGAAGAATGTTAGTAGTGATTTTTGACAGATGGGTACTAGCAAGAGTGAAAGGGAAGGTCTACAGGACGGTAGTGAGACCAGCTATGTTATATGGGTTGGAGATGGTGGCACTGACCAGAAAGCAAGAGACAGGAGGTAGCAGAGTTAAAGATGCTAAGATCTACATTGGGTGTGACGAGGATGGACTAAAATGGATGGATTAGAAATGAGTACAGTAGAGGGTCAGCTCAGGTTGGACGGTTGGGAGACTAAGTCAGAGAGGCGAGATTGCGTTGGTTTGGACATGTACAGAGGAGAGATGCTGAGTATATTGGAAAAAGGATGCTAGGGAGAGAGGTACCAGGCAAGAGGAAAAGAGGAAGGCCTAAGAGAAGGTTTATGGATGTGATGAGAGAGGACATGCAGGTGGGGGGTGTAACAGAGATGAGGAGGACAGGAAGATATGGAAAAAGATGATTTATTTTATTTTTTCTCCAGCCGTCTGGAGTTTTTTTGTTTTTTCTGTCCCCCCTGGCCATTGGACCTTACTCTTATTCGATGTTAATTAATGTTGATTTATTTTGTTTTCTTATTGTGTCTTTTATTTTTCTATTCTTTATTATGTAAAGCACTTTGAGCTACTGTTTGTATGAAAATGTGCTATATAAATAAATGTTGTTGTTGTTGTTGTTGTTGTTGATTCTCTGTGGCAACCCCTAACAGGAGCAGCCAAATGAAGAAGAAGCCTTTCCTTGTAGGAAAGCTGCTTCAACATCTGTGGCTAAGCATCTCTTAAAGGACTTCACAGATTACAGATGCCCAGATAAGTTCCTGAATTTCACTAATATCCTTAATTTTACAAATCCATATAAAGCATGTTTGTCATATTGTCTCAATAAATCAGACCTCTCACTGCGGATGAGCATGAATACACTCATGGTGCAGATAGTATTAATACTTATATTGCCTTCTCTGTCATATCCCTATTGGGTTTGTACTGGCTTTCCACATTCAGGTAAATTCCATCTGTTTTGTCTTGGTAGAGAAATATATTACTCTGCTTCCCCCTTTTGTATTATTAATGTGTAGCCTTTGTCAGAATGCCTCAAATCTCACAGACGTGCCACTCTTTATGAGGTATTGTACCATATAACTTCTCCCCACCTTCCCTTCTACCTCTATAACCTCAGGCAATTAGCTGTAGTAAAAGACAAACAGGAGTTTAGTTACAATTTAAATAATGTATTATTGATAATATTCATAAATAATAAGAATATGCAAAGTACATTTGAATTTTGGCAACCATACAACCTGAAAAATGGTGATATGTAGTTTCAGGTGGCACACAGACTTGTTAGTTACTTAAAATGTCTCGAGTGAAGGCATCATTTGTGGTCAGCTTTCTTAAGAACAGGCCGCATGCCTGTCTCAATATGGCTGCCGAGCTGTGCTCTTCATTGTGTCCTTTTCAGTTCATGGTGTGTGTGAGATGCTTCTTCATCAGTTTGGTAAGAGAGAGGATGAGGTAAAACAAGCAAACTTATAGGTTTTCTGTCCAGCCCCTACAGCCAATAGGGTGTTGTGGTACTTAAAGGCTTCTGATACAAGCCAGTTCCAAAAAGCCATACTTCTGATCAATGAGGCAGAGAACATCTTCATGTCTGCCCTCCAAACTAGGTGTTAAGGTATAGCTTGGCAGTTAGGCAGTCTGGCTTTCCTATGGGGGTTGACTGGGAGTCCTGCAGAGAAATATTAGCCAAACTTGTTTCACCCCAACCCTGTCGTAAAATTACAAAGAGACTCATTCCTAAAAGGGGGAAGGGGTTCTTAAACCATCAAACCATTGCTGTTATTATCTATAATATTACATTTGCTTTGTTCTACATTACAAATAAAGACATACAAAATATTTATCAACTTGTATTCAAAATTTCACATCACAACACCACTTTTTATACCTACTCTTAACAATATTGAGTGATGTCATGATGCTCCAGATGGAATCCTCCATTTCTGTATTGGCTCTTAACATAAGGGGAACATTTGACTTTTTAGAAACTGTTTAGCGGCCCACACTGGAGGGTTGATATACAAAATGCCATTACATTTATGGGATTGGTCACAGTGCTATGATTGTGCCCCTTAAAGGTGTGTTGCTGAAGAAGACTGTGGTACTTCCTTGCCACTCTAAAGTACTTGTTCTAAACTGAGTAATGCAAGTGTGCTGTGTCTTCCTGCCAAATTTTATGAAGGTTGGGACATTAATCCTAAACCTGTTCTGCAAGTGACTCTTCCTAAAGCTCTAATGGCCCTCAATGGAACTTACTGTATTTTGTGTGTGGTCAAAATGCATATTCCTGGATACCCATCAATGATGGTGTGGCTCTTGTTATATTGCTCATGTTGTTACTCATGTGACTGTTCATCAAATATTTTCCCGACAGACCAGGAGAGTCCTTACCAAAGTACAAATTGTGGCTACTTTGATGTATCCTCAATTTGGTGTTTTAGCCCTCGACACTTCCATCACTGTTCTTTCTTGTGACAATTCAACTGCCTGTTTACTCCAAAAACTTACTGCCGAACAAGTGGTTATGATGGCTGTTGTTCTTCAAAAGCTCATGGCATTCCTCTCCAGGAGGAATGTTTGCAGCTGTTGGTTCCCATATATTCTGGAGACTTCTCGCATCCTTCCTGGCCGTGTGACCATACAATTCTGTATCTCTGTTGTTCTAGATTATTTTTAATATTTTCACTTTAGTGTTTCTCATTTTAATTTTTTCTCGTAAAACACTTTGAGATACAGCCTTTGTATGTAAAATTTATTGACAAAAAAAATATTGTTTTGGGCCGAATCTTCCATTCTCACCTTGTTCTAATGTTCTAATTTCCTGGGCCTACGTCTAGGGACATTTTTACATTATTCTACTTGGCCTTTATTAAATAAAGTTAAAATTATTTTATGATCCAACGTCAAGTTTCCTTTGGCTCTCAGTGGGTGATAAAGCATGTGCAAAGCACAGGGTTTGTTTAGAAATATCCAAAAGCTACAATGCAAGGTAAACTGCCTCACCATCTTATATAGGTGGGGTGAGATGTCATAATACACCTCTAAATAAAATAACCAGCAAAGGATATAGAAACCAATACAGAATGTAATTTCAAAAATAATAAAAATATATCTGCTTGAAAAATAAATAAAAATGCTAAGAAATTAGTTAGAAAAGGAAAATAGTGTGAAGCATGACACCTAGAACTGGACGACCTTGGTGGAGAGCGTCCTTCATCACTCACATATCAGTAATTGTGCTTCAAAGGAACGTAAATAAGAATTTGAGATAAAGCATTGACAACATGTGAATCCTGCTGATTACTCCGATTCCCCTTTTTTGTCAGGTCAGCCTAGAAGTCATTCTTGAGATCAATCTGTATAATATGATAGTTTCTGAGTAATGAATGTAACAAAATAATCAAATTAAACATATACTTGAAAGACAAAAACTTCAACATGTGGACAAAGAGCCAATCAGTTAAATGCATTTCAGTTTATTTTATTTTAAGCAATGACATTTTTTTTTTTTAATTTTCTTTCCTGGATTGGACCTTTTGGGCTGAAAAACAAAGAAGAAGCTGATCAAATCAGTAGAAGGAGACCACAGGCCTACAACATTCATATGTGACTGTAATACCTGCTGTGATTTTAGCCTTCATAGACGCATCTCGCCATGAGAGCTGGAGAGGCTTTGAAATATTCATGGCTTCATTTAGGACGCTGATCCTGATTAGGTGGAGACACCTTTAACTAAACTAAAGTTAAACACAACTTTGATGATGTTCTGCAGTGGCAGGAACCAAACAAGTAAAACTAATGAAGAGTGGAACACCCTGTCCCCATCACTGATGGATCTGTTAATATTTTTATGCGCCTTAGACAAGTGAATTATTCATTCATCCAGAATGTTTTTATTCATAATTTGTTTTTTGTATCTGTAGCCGACATTTTCTTACCAACTTATGTTAGTCTTGCAGGTCATCCAGCAACTCTTGGTGGAGCTCTTCCTTCAAACTGTTGACTGTAAAAGCAGAAAACACATCATGAGTGTATTTCCATCAATGTCTTTGCTTATTGTTTCTTGTTGGAGGATAAATGGATTTGGAAAAAGTAAACTTAAATCCCAACCCACACACACACATATGTCGCTGGCAGATATCAGCTTATGTCTTAGTTTCTTTGGCTTCAATTGTCATCAGTCTCAAAAAGAGAAAAGAGAAAAAAACTTTTCATTCCAATTAATGAAAATCAATGCTTTTGTTGTGGAGCAAATTTTAGACATGAGGAATCAATGGCCAGCTACTGCCAAAGACTCAAGGGACAGTGCTGACAAGAGTAGCGAGAGGGGACATCTAGAGCACAATCCTCTCAGTATAAGGACAGCATTTGACTTATTCAGACTGGGGAGTAAAGCTTTGAATCATGTTTATAAAAAAAAATAAAAAGTAAATCATCAAAAATCCTGCAATGCAAAACTGACCATAGAAAATGTAAACTTTAAACTTTCTCAACATCTAAGGTGAAAGCCAAAGACCAGAAAGTTTCCATGACAGAGAACAGCATGATCAATTTATTGGAGATGAAAAGAGATTCAGAAAGACTAATCTGGTCCAAAGGTAACCATTTATGAATTATCTTTACTAGGTGTAAACGTGGCATCCTGCCATGTTGTCACATCTCTATACATACAGTATGTGTGAGACAGGTCTGTAAATGTGACACAATGTGAGACCCTAACCAGGTCTTAGCAGTAAAGATTCAGTGTTGTTAGAGCGAATGTCACTATTCAAATGTAATTCAAATGAGTTTAAAAAAAGAAAAAATAAACTTGAACACAAAAACTAACATTTAAATGTCAGTGAATGGTTGTTTGTTTTTCCTTGAACTCATTTTCACATTGTATTACTCGAGACGAACTGTGTGCCACTTTCTGCAAATGATTTCTTGGATTGTAATTAGTGTTTGTCGTTATTAGTCAAATAGAGAGCTGTCTTCTTCTTCTTCTTCTTCTTCTTCTTCTTCTTCTTCTTCTTCTCAACACCTGACAATGCCTTTGTGAACAGATCTTTCTACCCTTCAGCTCAGCTCTTGGGTCTATCATTGTAGTAATTACATATATTTTTAATAATTTTCCAGTATTGTGAAAGTCATTTTGTCACCAGAAATCCCCCATTTACTGTTCTTTTTTGTTAGAATGTTTAAGCATCACAGCAAGCAAAAGGTGGCACCATTTTTTTCATTAAGAAGCTACCATATTTCTGACTTTCATTTTATTATTTTAACAGATCTTTTTAAAAATTCATTTCAATTTCAGAAGTGCTCAGTTCAGTGACCTCAGCACACTCACAGTTCATCTGCTGACTTGTCTCACACAAAATGCCTGAACGTAAAACAAACGTGAATCTCGTGCATGACAGTTTGTGATGGTGAAAAAAAGAGAAACTCTGTTAAGTTTAGGCTCGTCTGTTATTGCTTGGGCATCTGCTCCTGTCCACAGCACTGAACTGGCATCACACGCTGCAAAGTATCGAGTTGAATCTCACACACGCGATTGACTGGCCACAGGCTGCAGTTTTCATTTCTTCGTTTACTCATCTGTCTTGTTCTTGCTAACTCACTAGTTTCCTGTTATACACTCAAAAACACTTTTCATATGTTTGTAAGCTGTATTGAATAAGGGCCCTGCTCAATTGAGATTAATGAGGACATCATTAAAAATCCTTGCAATTTAATATTTGTTACATTCAGGCTAATTTGTAAACCAAGTAAACACTCACAGCACTTTAATCTATACTAATAAAAGGCAAAGCCCTCACTGACTGACTGACTGACTGACTGACTGACTGACTGACTGACTCATCACTAATTCTCCAACTTCCCGTATTGGTAGAAGGCTGAAATTTGGCAGGCTCATTCCTTACAGCTTACTTACACAAGTTGGGCAGGTTTCAATTTCGAAATTCTACGCCTAATGGTCATAACTGGAAGGTATTTTTCTCCATTTACTGTAATGGAGTTGAGCTTGAAAGCCGTGGGGGGTGAAGTTTCATGTGACATCATCACGCCTCCCACGTAATCACGTGAACTGACTATCAATGCAGTGCGTAGAAAACCAGGAAGAGCTCAAAAAAGCGCTGAAGAAAACATGCATTATATAATTGAGAAGGCAGCGAAACAATAAGAAGCGAGCGACTGACATATACAACCATATTCATGAGTGCTGCTACTTCGGAAACAAAGCAATGTGTAAACCTAAACTTTAAATTAAGTTCATAGACAGGCTGCCGCTGGTGTTTGTAATTTAGTGCCTGCCCATATAAGGCTGTCCGTCAGCGGCAATCCAATAGAAACACTGCCACTAAATATTCACGGGTGAAGGACTGTGCTTATGCAGAGGAAGATGAGATGGTCAGGGTGGTGTTTGGCACAAACTTAGCGAAACTGCGAGAGAAACTTTTAAGTGCCGGGTCTTTACTAACATTACATACAGCCATGGACATCACGAGATGGCACCAGCACAGCTGGGAACCTTCGATGCAAGAACACCAAGCGGCTCACGTGAACTGACGCAGTGCACAGACAAAAAGCATCAGTTCCAAAGAGTGCTGAACAAAAACCGAATTACACAACTGAGAAGGCAGCAACAAAATATGAAGCGTCTGATACATACAAGAATATTCATAAGTGCAGCTACTGCAGAAACAAAGCACACGGTGGAAAAAGTGGAAGACAGTGTAAAAAAAAACCCATGCATGCAGTGTGTCACGTCTCAGATAAAGAGGAAGACGAGCTGTTTATTAATGCAGTAAGAAACAAATCGATGAATGAAACCTGTTATCTTTACAACAATTGACAAACACGGAATGTAACTTGAACACAACACATCCTACAAATACGAACCTGATTGAAACAAATAATGATAATCAAATCCTTGATGACAGCAACACTCAGTAACACTCACAAAACAATTACTGTATATTGACAATCATGTTACGTTATTTTTAAAATGTTCCCTTTTCTTTTTCATAACTTCTTTAACACACTACTTCTCCGCTGCGAATATATATATATATATACCCGATCTACATACTCTCAAATAGACAAGCCACACGCCATGGCGCAATTGTAGAGGCTTTGCCTCTAGTGCCGACATCCGCAGTTCGATTCCCGAGAGGGGATGCACTGAGTATGGACACGCGCTTCCCGATTCATTTTACCCTCGCATCCCCTTGGTTTGAGACGTATGAAAAATATGCGGTTAACGCAGAATCATGTTACGCTATTTTTAAAATGTTTCCTTTCTTAGCACAAGCACAGCTGAGAAGCTTCGATGCATGTACTCCATAACGCTGCTAAAAAATAACGCATTTAATCACACTTTCAATTCCAAGCAAAGGGAAACTTTTGTCAATGCATGATTTCCTGGTACATCCATTACATTGATGCACACATCACAGCTACAAAAATGTTATAGTCGGAATAAAGCGCGTTCCTACGACTGATTGGAGCAAAATTTAATTTCAAAAGACTACCCGAGCGAAGCCTTGATAAAAGCGTGGTTTTGTGCAAACTGAAAAGTAAGCAAAATTAGATGCATTACAGAAAGCGGACTTTGTGGCTCTTACTGGGGATCATTGGACTTCCGTGACCGTTAGTAATTCTAATTACATCTAATTACAAAATGTTCAATGATCACACTGTTTTAGCCTAATGTACAAAATAATTTTGGATGAGGTTACTCAGAGTTTAAAGATTAAGTTGGTCAAATTACCTTTTATGTTTCTGACTTATTTTTTTAAGAAGAAAAACTGCACTTTATGTTGAAATTTTGGTTATTATTATTTAAAGACAATACCATTCTGAAAATGTACTTAAAGTACTTAAACTACCACTTTATTTTTAAGTCTGCCCAATTTTAACCAGGATGATATTTTTGTTTCTGTTTTGAATTCAAATGCAGTTTAAAAGCATTTTTTTTTTCAGAAATTAAAACAGCAGTTTACAATATTCATGTCCATGTCTATTATTTGATTCTGTCGCCCACTAAAGCCCTTTTAAATAAAAAAAAAACAAATTTGCGATTTGGGGCAAATTTACGTGTGCGATTACATACGATTAATCAAGATTAATTATTACACAGCCTCTAATTAATTAGATTAATTTTTTTAATCGAGTCCCACCCCTAATATACTGTATATATGTAGATATATATATGTAGATTTGTATATATATATATGTGTATATACAGTATATATGTAGATATGTATATGTGTATATATATGAATATATGTGTGTGTGTGTGTGTATATATGTGTGTATATATATGTATATATATATTTATATGTATATGTATATATATATGTATATGTATATATATATGTATGTGTGTGTATATATATATATATATATTGTCACACACGTGCAAGCATGGGAGGCAGCTAAAGGGCTTGAGTGATGGCAGTTCTGAGACAGGCCGGGCTGTGGCAGAGTGCACTGACTCTTTTTCTCACTTCCCTGTAGACCATCCCTGGAAGACTCCACCTGGCTCTCGTGACATCACTTCCGGGACCGAACCAATGGAGACAGAACTAACCGGCGCCGGCCCCCCTGATGTCACGTCCGGGCCTGATCCAATGAGTGACGAACACGTGCCCGATTCCCATGACCTCACTTCCTGTCTTCCCCTTTAAAAGCCTGCCCTTTTTCCCTTTCCCTCAGTCTTGTTTTGGACTCATTTGTATGCACATCAGTGCTGTTAATTGTGATAAAAAACGACTTTGCAGCCAGGATACCAGAATATACGGGTGGCTGCCCCAAACCTTTCTTGAGTATGTCTCAGCTTTGTGACATTGGCGTAGTCGGCAGGATGGAGAAGTCCTGGAAGAGAAGGGGACAGGACCTGCAAAACGTCCAGGTGGGATCGTACCGGGGCCGAGTTTTCAGGCGGGAGGGTGGCCCGTGTTCGGAGTGGCCCGGTACAGGCTCTGCTCCCGGCATGCTCAACTAGGCAATCTAGACAGGCCAGGGAGTGTTCGGGAGGGGCTCACAGACTTGGCTGCTTCTGAAGAGGGAGGCGAAGAGGGCTGTTTGTGCTCTCTGAGGAGAGTGCCTGCCTCCCTGTGAAGCCAGAGCCCCGATTTCCACCTAGGGGTGCCCCAGACTGGCAGGTGAGTAACCTGAAAACTGGAGGTTTGACCCAGAGCGGCCAACCCCACAGCAAGCCTGGTCCCTATGGGTAAAAATAGGGCAGTGGCTGCGGCCACATACACTTAAGCCCTTTCAAGTCATAGAGCAGGTGGCTTGCTACCTGCTTCTGGACACACTACCCCGTGGCTTCACCCAGCCGGTCTGGGGTAGAGAATTTACAAACATGGCAGAGCTCATAGAGCTCGTAGAGAAACAACGGACGGCATCGCAATCTGAGGGAGCTGAACCGTCCTTTAGCCAAACTCAACTGGGGTATGTCCCAACACCTAGCCCCCGTGCAACCCAGAGCTTGTGCCGGCGTCCACAGGGCCGTGGGCTCAAACCGCTTGGGAATGAGGCGGAATACAGGTGGAGGGGGAGGAGGGGTTGGTGTGCTCTGATAAACCCGTTGGCGGTTCCACACACAGGCACGGTGGTCGTCAACGGGTACAAAACGTCTGCTCTGTTAGACACCGGCAGCAACACTACCATTGTTGCTCGCCGTTTGTGCTACGCGACAGTGGTTAAAGTATAAGGTCGGTATAACCTGTGTCCACGGGGAAACCCGCTGGTACAAGGCCGCCACGTGTGTCATCAGTTACGGAGGATCGGTTCGGAAATTAACTGTGGCAATCCTTCCTGTTCCTCCACACCCGGTGATACTGGGGCGGAACTGGCCTGAAATTAAAAGCGGTGAGACACATACCACTCCCGGGAATACTTTGGGCCTTGTTATAGATGGGCATGAGCCGTCTGAGGCTGCCTCCACGCCGTGTAATCAGCCGGCAGAGAGAGACGAAGCGGCTTCCCTGAGTGACGTGGTTACCCTCGGGCCGTCGGTGCTGGTACGTCATCCACTGAAGCCGGACGGAACGGAGGAGGCCACGCCCCTTGAGGTAGACGCTGACCCTCACTCTGTATTGCAGTTTCAATTTAAAGAGACGCCGGCTTCTTTCAGAAGGGAGTAATGGAATGACGACTCCTGAAATTTGCAAAAAATGCAGTGGTCCTTGTAAATGGCCAGCGCACTGATCAGTCTATACCACAGGGCCCTCACTTTGTATTAGACAACGACCTTCTTTATCGTGTAGCAATGCATGATGGGCAGGAGAGAAAGCTGCTGCTAGTTCCGCGTACCTTCCGGCGGCAGGTCTGCGAGCTAGCACACGCCCACCTCCTAGGTGGCCACTTGGGCACCGAAAAAACTCTGGAGCGGATCAAGCTCCGTTTCTACTGGCTGGGAGTCAATGAGGAGGTTCGTCGCTTTTGCGCTTCCTGCCCGGAATGTCAACTGCGACAAATTCCCAGGAGGGACCGTGCTCCTCTTGTCCCTATTCCCCTGATTGATGTTCCCTTCCAAAGAATCGGGGTCGATTTGGTTGGACCCCTAGAGCCCTCAGCCCGAGGACACAAGTACATTTTAGTCCTCGTGGATTACGCTACACGATACCCCGAAGCTGTTCCGTTGCGCTCAGCTACATCCAAAGCTATCGCACGGGAATTACTAGGGTCTTTTCACGTGGGTGTTACCAAGGAAGTCTTGACAGACCAGGGGACACCTTTCACCTCGGAGACGTTCAAGGAGACTGCCAAGTTGCTGAAAATAAAGCATTTAAAGACCGCGTGTATCATCCTCAAACCGACGGGTTAGTAGAGAGGTTTAATCAGACTCTCAAGCAAATGCTACGTAAGGTGGTCAGCGAGGATGGAAGGAACTGGGATCAGCTCCTCCCCTCGTCCTTTTGCTTATCGGAAGTCCCACAAGCCTCCACGGGTTCTCCCCTTTGAATTACTGTATGGGCGACAACCTCGGGCATATTAGATATTCTAAAGAAGGCTGGGAAGAAGAGGCTCTTCCCTCTACAAACATATTAGAGTATATCACGCAGTTACGCGATAGATTGGGAAAGATTCGGCCTCTCCTTAAAAGTCACATGGAAGAAGCACAAGCAGCACAGGCCCGTTATTACAACGCGGCACGCCTCTTCGGGAGTTCCACCCGGGAGATCGGGTCATGGTCCTAGTGCCTACCTCCCACTCTAAGCTGCTTGCCCATTGGCAAGGCCCCTACGAAGTTAAGGAGAGGAAGGGGCTGGTCGACTATTTGGTGAGTCAACCCAATCGTCGGCCAAAGGAGCGGGTTTATCATGTGAACTTGCTGAAACCGTGGAAGGACAGGGACCCCGATCCCTCCTCCGGCCAGCCCCGCCACTCTTCTCTCACACACACCGCCTTAACTTCGGTACGGACTTAAGTCCCAGACAACGGCAGGAGCTGGAAACAGTTATCCGGACCGTCCGGGAGGTAGTCAGTGAACCCGGAAGGACCTCTCTGATTGAGCACAACATTGTGACAGAGCCCGGGGTTGTTGTCCGAGAACGCCTGTATCGTCTTCCCGAGGCAAAAAGGGCTGAAGTGGAGCTTGAGATCAAGCGCATGCTGGAGCTAGGTGTGATTGAGGAAAGTTATAGTCCCTGGTCCAGCCCAATTGTGCTCGTCGGTAAGCCTGACGGGAGTTGGAGGTTTTGCAATGACTTCCGTCGGCTTAATCAAGTCTCCCAATTCGATGCTTATCCAATGCCTCGAGTGGACGACCTCCTCGAGAGGCTTGGACAGGCTCGATACTTGACCACACTTGACATGACAAAAGGTACTGGCAGGTTCCTTTAACGGACACCGAAGGAAAAACGCGTTTAGTACCCCTAGCGGACACTGGCAGTATCGTGTCCTTCCATTTGGGTTACACGGGGCGCCAGCAACCTTCCAGCGTCTGGTGGACAAAGTGCTCCGGCCACATAACTCATACAGTGCTGCCTACCTGGATGACGTGGTCATCTATTCCAGCACATGGACAGAACACCTACAGCATGTCCAAGCGGTATTGCGGTAACACTTGGTGAGGCCGGGCTCCGGATTAATCCCAAGAAATGCTTCTTTGGGTTAAGTGAAGCCAAATATTTAGGCTACCTGGTGGGTCGGGTACCGTGAGGCCACAGTGCTCCAAAGTTGATGCCATTTTGAAATGGCCCCGTCCGCGAACCAAGCGGCAGGTCCAAGCCTTTCTCGGATTAGCCGGGTACTACCGCCGGTTTGTACCCGGTTTCGGAGAGAGCGGCGCCCTTGACTGATTTAACAAAGAAGAGGGCCCCGAACATTGTGGTATGGACTGAGAACACAGGCACTGCATTTAGTGACTTGAAACAGGCCCTTACGTCCGCACCTATTTTGATGGCACCTAACTTTCTTTGCCTTTCATCCTCCAGACGGACGCTTCGGACACAGGCCTGGGCGCCGTGCTGAGCCAAAGTGTCGATGGTGTGGAACACCCCATCATGTTCCTAAGCCGGAAACTGTTGGACCGGAAACCAGGTATGCAGCGGTGGAAGGGAGGCTTTGGCGATTAAATGGGCGATTACTCAGCTGAGGTACTACCTGTTGGGCGGAGTTCACTCTTGTCACGGACCATGCCACTCTACAGTGGATGGCCCTGCACAAGGAGTCGAATCCCGGGTCACCCGGTGGTTTCTTGACCTGCAGCCGTACAAGTTTTCGCTCGTTCATCGTCGGGGTGCTCTCCATGCCAACGCTGATGCTCTTTCTCGGGTTCACGACCTCTCGGTTAGGGTCGCCCGACCCGACGGGTCTGGGCTAAGGGGGGGGCCTTGTCACACACGTGCGCATGGGAGGCAGCTAAAGGGCTTGAGTGACGGCAGTTCTGAGACAGGCTGGCCTGTGGCAGAGTGCACTGACTCTTTTTATCACTTCCCTGTAGACCATCCCTGGGAGACTCCACCTGGCTCTCGTGACATCACTTCCGGGACCGAACCAATGGAGACAGAACTAACCGGCGCCGGCCCCCCTGATGTCACGTCCGGGCCTGATCCAATGAGTGACAACACGTGCCCGATTCCCATGACCTCACTTCCTGTCTTCCCCTTTAAAAGCCTGCCCTTTTTCCCCTTTCCCTCAGTCTTGTTTTGGACTCATTTGTATGCACATCAGTGCTGTTAATTGTGATAAAAAACGACTTTGCAGCCAGGATACCAGAATATACGGGTGGCTGCCCCAAACCTTTCTTGAGTATGTCTCAGCTTTGTGACAATATATATATATATATATATATATATATATATATATATATATATATATATATAACTGTGTATATATATGTGTATATATGAATATATATGTCTATAATTGTATATGTGTATATGTATATATGTATGTATATGTATATATGTGCAATGTGAGCTACCACAGCTATGCTGATGACACACAGCTGTACTTATCAATAGCACCTGATGACCCCGATTCTATTGATTCACTAACACAATGTCTGACTTGTATCTCAGAATGGATGAATAGTAACTTTCTCAAATTAAATAAAGAGAAAACTGAAATCTTAGTGATCAGCAATAATGGATACAATGAGGCTATTAGAAATAAACTGGATACATTAGGATTAAAAGTCAAGACGGAGGTAAAAAGCTTAGGGGTGATTGTTGACTGTAATCTGAATTTTAAATCACATATTAATCAGACCACTAGGACAGCATTTTTTCACTTAAGAAACATAGCTAAAGTTAGACCTCTTATATCACTGAAAGATGCTGAGAAATTAGTTCACACGTTTGTTTTTAGTCGCCTAGATTACTGTAACGCACTCCTCTCAGGACTACCCAAAAAAGACATAAATCACTTGCAACGAGTGCAGAATGCAGCTGCTAGAATCCTAACTAGGAAAAGAAAATCAGAACACATTTCTCCAGTTTTGATGTCACTACACTGGTTACCTGGGTCATTCAGGATTGACTTTAAAATTCTGCTTATCTATACTAATAAAAGGCAAAGCCCTCACTCACTCACTCACTCACTGACTCACTCACTCACTGACTCATCACTAATTCTCCATCTTCCCGTGTGGGTGGAAGGCTGAAATTTGGCAGGTTCATTCCTTACAGCTTCCTTACAAAAGTTGGGCAGGTTTTATATCGAAATTCTACGCGTAATGGTCATAACTGGAAGCAGTTTTTCTCCATTTACTGTAATGGAGATGAGCTTCAACGCCGTGGGGGCGGAGTTTCGTGTGACATCATCACGCCTCCCACGTAATCACGCAGTACATAGAAAACCAGGAAGACCTCAAAAAAGCGCTGAAGAAAACATGCATTATATAATTGAGAAGGCAGCGAAATAATAAGAAGCGAAGTGACATATACAACCATATTCATGAGTTCTGCTACTGGAAACAAAGCACGATGTAAACCTACACTTTAAATTAAGTTCATAGACAGGCTGCCGCTGGCGTTTGTAATTTAGTGCCTGCCCATATAAGGCCGTCCGTCAGCGGCAATTATAGCAAACTGCCACGGGTAAATATTCACGGGTGAAGGACTGAGCTTATGGAGAGGAAGATGAGATGGTCAGGGTGGTGTTTGACACAAGCTCAGCGAAACTGCGAGAGAAAGTTTTAAGTGCCAGGACTAATGTAACATTAAATACAGCCATGGACATAGCAGGAGATGGCACCAGCACAGCTGGGAACCTTCGATGCATGTACACCGAGTGGCTCACGTGAACTGACGCAGTGCACAGATAAAAAGCAACAGTTCCAAAGAGCTGAACAAAACCGAATTACACAATTGAAAAGGCAGCAAAAATATGAAGCGCCTGATACATATAAGCATATTCATAAATCCAACTACTGCGGAAACAAAGCACACGTTGGAAAAAGTCAATGTCCCGCTAAAGGAAGACAGTGTAAAAAACCCGTGCATGCAGTGTGTCAGGTCTCAGATAAAGAAGAAGACGAGCTGTTTATTGATGCAGTAAGAAACGAATCGATGAATGAAACCTGTCATCTTTACAACGATTGACAAACACGGAATGTAACTTGAACACAACACATCCTACAAATACGAACCTGATTGAAAGAAATAATGATAATCAAATCCTTGATGACAGCAACACTCAGTAACACTCACAAAACAAATACTGTATATTGACAGTCATGTTACGTTATTTTTAAAATGTTCCCTTTTCTTTTTCTACCTTTTTTAACACACTACTTCTCCGCTGCGATATGCGTTATATATATATGTGTATATATATATATATCCCGATCTACATACTCGAATAATGGATACTTTATTCGCCATCAATGATTGTTTTGGTAAAGCCATACTCAGTGTATTCATTAGATGAACGGTAAAAAAGTAAGAGCGAGGGGAGGATGACTTATTGAGGCATGCAGGCTGTAGTGCGTCAACTCTATCTGAATTGCGCGATCACATTTGAAAAAATATATCTTTTCAAGTTCTATTTAGTTCATATGTGTCAAACTCAAGG